>NW_026871405.1:0-179437 GCF_028564815.1 Eubalaena glacialis
TATTTTGGTTCTGGGGGGCAGGCTGAGCCTGTGGTTCATTCTTCTTCCTGATGGGAAAATGGAGTGACCTGTGCCTGTCCCAACACCTAGGGCTAGTCTTTCGTTGGTTCCCCGTCTTCCTGTTCATCCTCAGGACAAATTGCAACCTGGACGAAACAGGAGGTTAAAGGTGCTGATTCTCCAAGTAGGGAGATGGTTAGTCAAGCAGCTGGAATGGCGAACCCGAGCACAAGGAGAGGAGAAATGAGGTGCGTTTTAGAAACCTTTCCCGATCTCATTGCATACCATCTTCTGGGTTTCCCATGCATGTTTTGATATAGGAAGATTCCCTTGTACCTGGAGATTTGAGACCCATGGGGTGGGTACCCCGCGGTATTACTTTAAAGTATCTGCATTTGCTCACCCAACCTCACCAATCCTCTCAGCCCCAAGAGTGTCCAGCCTTATGTCTCATCCAGCTGTGGGTCTAGATATGGTCAATCCAGGTTGCATCAGAGACCCTGAACGGATTTTGTAAGAATTTCTCTCTCTTTCACTGTCTCTGCTTTGTGGCTTTTTTAAAGTAATTTATGTTTAGAATGGGGTTTGGCTGCTATTCCCTGCTGTGTTTATGCCGCTTTACACCCTCTTGATTCACTTGCAGAGAGATATCAATACATAGGTTTTCAGATTCATATTAGTCAGATATATTCTTGTGCGGTGACTAGGGGGTGTTGAGTCCAATTCAATGAGCAGGGAGTAGGCCTTGTCTATTACATATTTGGCTTATGGAGCGGTGTCTGAGCTAATTTCAAACCCTTGTTTTATGCAACACCCCACCTCACCTTTCCGGTTAAGCAGCCATAGTGTGTCTTCTAAAGGTGTGACTCTGTTCTGTTTTGTAATTCAGTTCAAGTGTAGCGAGTTTGACATTCCCTCTATAAGCGATATCTTAGGATAAGTGCCTTTTTCTGTGTGACTTATTTCACTTAGAATCATCGTACCTAAATCCACTCATCATGCTGCTAACTAGCCTTATGACATTGATTTCATGGCTGAGTGATATTCCATTGTGCCAAGTACCACCATTTCTTTATCCATTTTTCTCTTTCCTGGTATATTGAAGGTGTACCGAAGCGGAGGTTCTTGGAAACAGAGCAGCCGTAAACTTTAGGGTGCCTGTGTCTTGTTGATTTTTAGTTTTCCCAATTTATACGCCCATGAGTGGAAGTACCCTATGCTCTCTACGCTGTGTCTATTACTTGTTTCAGGACACACCGTACTCTTCTCCAGAGTGCCTGTTGGCAATTTACATCCCGCCCATCAGCGTAGTAAGGCTCCCATGTCTCCATGGCCTGTCCTGCTTTTCTGGTTTTTACACTTTGTTCAGCATGGCCCTTTTGACCGAGGGCAAGCGAGACTTCTTTGTAGCGTTGATTTGCACTTCCGGCTTGCTTGGTTGGCCAAAAAGGGCGTATGCGTTTTTTCCTGAATATATTCAGGAAAAAACGCATACGCCCTTTTTGGCCAAGGGCATCATTGTCAACGTTTTGCCGCTTTTCATGTGCTTTAAAGGCGAGTCGAATCTACCTCCTGAAATCTGTTTCCTGCAAATCTGCCTTGCTTTCAAATCCTCTTCGTTGCCTTCCCTCAATATATTTGTGGACGAGAGTTCTCATTTATAACTCTGCACGTTTGTGAATTGCAGTGCCCCTGAGCTCCATTTGTCTCCTCGCTTTTTTGGGAGCTGGCCGCAAAAGCGCAGGATTGCTTCAGGCCCTATTTTGGTTCTGGGGTGCAGGCTGAGCCTGTGGTTCATTCTTCTTCCTGATGGGAAAATGGAGTGACCTGTGCCTGTCCCAACACCTAGGGCTAGTCTCTCGTTGGTTCCCCGTCTTCCCGTTCATCCTCAGGACAAATTGCAACCTGGACGAAACAGGAGGTTAAAGGTGCTGATTCTCCAAGTAGGGAGATGGTTAGTCAAGCGACTGGAATGGCGAACCCAAGCACAAGGAGAGGAGAAATGAAGTTCGTTTTAGAAAACTTTCCCGATCTCATGGCATACCATCTTCTGGGTTTCCCATGCATGTTTTGATGTAGGAAGATGCCCTTGTACCTGGAGATTTGAGACCCATGGGGTGTGTTCCCCGCAGTGTTACTTTAAAGTATCTGCGTTTGCTCACCCAACCTCACCAATCCTCTCAGCCCCAAGAGTGTCCAGCCTTCTGTCTCATCCAGCTGTGGGTCTAGATATGGTCAATCCAGGTTGCATCATAGACCCTGAACGGATTTTGTAAGAATTTCTCTCTCTTTCACTGTCTTTGTTTTCTGGGTTTTTTAAAGTAATTTATGTTTAGAATCGGGCTTGGCTGCTTTTCCCTGCTGTGTTGATGCCGCTTTACACCCTCTTGATTCACTTGCAGAGAGATATCGATACATAGGTTTTCAGATTCTTACTAGTCAGATATATTCTTGTGTGGTGACTAGGGTTTGTTGAGTCCAGTTCACTGAGCAGGGAGTAGGCCTTGTCTATTACATATTTGGCTTATGGAGCGGTCTCTGAGCTAATTTCAAACCCTTGTTTTATGCATCACCCCACCTCACCTTTCCGGTTAAGCAGCCATAGTGTGTCTTCTAAAGGTGTGCCTCTGTTCTGTTTTGTAATTCAGTTCAAGTGTAGCGATTTTGACATTCCCTCTATAAGCGATATCTTAGGATAAGTGCCTTTTTCTGTGTGACTTATTTCACTTAGAATCATCGTACCTAAATCCACTCATCATGCTGCTAACTAGCCTTATGACATTGATTTCATGGCTTAGTAATATTGCATTGTGCCAAGTACCACCATTTCTTTATCCATTTTTCTCTTTCCTGGGATATTGAAGATGTACCGAAGCGGAGGTTCTTGGCAACAGAGCAGCCGTAAAGTTTGGGGTGCCTGTGTCTTGTTGATTTTTAGTTTTCCCAATTTATACGCCCATGAGTGGAAGTGCCATATGCTCTCAACGCTGTGTTTATTACTTGTTTCAGGACACACCGTACTCATCTCCAGAGTGCCTGTTGGCAATTTACATCCCGCCCATCAGCGTAGCAAGGCTCCCATGTCTCCATGGCCTGTCCTGCTTTTCTGGTTTTTACACTTTGTTCAGCATGGCCCTTTTGACCGAGGGCAAGCGAGACTTCTTTGTAGCGCTGATTTGCCCTTCCGGCTTGCTTGGTTGGCCAAAAAGGGCGTATGCGTTTTTTCCTGAATATATTCAGGAAAAAACGCATAAGCCCTTTTTGGCCAAGGGCATCATTGTCAACCTTTTGCCGCTTTTCATGTGCTTTAAAGGCGAGTCGAATCTACCTCCTGAAATCTGTTTCCTGCAAATCTGCCTTGCTTTCAAATCCTCTTCGTTGCCTTCCCTCAATATATTTGTGGACAAGAGTTCTCATTTATAACTCTGCACGTTTGTGAATTGCAGTGCCCCTGAGCTCCATTTGTCTCCTCGCTTTTTTGGGAGCTGGCCGCAAAAGCGCACGATTGCTTCAGGCCCTATTTTGGTTCTGGGGGGCAGGCTGAGCCTGTGGTTCATTCTTCTTCCTGATGGGAAAATGGAGTGACCTATGCCTGTCCCAACACCTAGGGCTCGTCTCTCGTTGGTTCCCCGTCTTCACGTTCATCCTCAGGACAAATTGCAACCTGTACAATCAGGAGGTTAAAGGTGCTGATTCTCCAAGTAGGGAGATGGTTAGTCAAGCAGCTGGAATGGTGAACCCGAGCACAAGGAGAGGAGAAATGAGGTGCATTTTAGAAACCTTTCCCGATCTCATGGCATACCATCTTCTGGGTTTCCCATGCATGTTTTGATGTAGGAAGATGCCCTTGTACCTGGAGATTTGAGACCCATGGGGTGTGTTCCACGCAGTGTTACTTTAAAGTATCTGCGTTTGCTCACCCAACCTCACCAATCCTCTCAGCCCCAAGAGTGTCCAGCCTTCTGTCTCATCCAGCTGTGGGTCTAGATATGGTCAATCCAGGTTGCATCATAGACCCTGAACGGATTTTGTAAGAATTTCTCTCTCTTTCACTGTCTTTGTTTTGTGGGTTTTTTAAAGTAATTTATGTTTAGAATCGGGCTTGGCTGCTTTTCCCTGCTGTGTTGATGCCGCTTTACACCCTCTTGATTCACTTGCAGAGAGATATGGATACATAGGTTTTCAGATTCTTACTAGTCAGATATATTCTTGTGTGGTGACTAGGGTGTGTTGAGTCCAGTTCACTGAGCAGGGAGTAGGCCTTGTCTATTACATATTTGGCTTATGGAGCGGTCTCTGAGCTAATTTCAAACCCTTGTTTTATGCATCACCCCACCTCACCTTTCCGGTTAAGCAGCCATAGTGTGTCTTCTAAAGGTGTGCCTCTGTTCTGTTTTGTAATTCAGTTCAAGTGTAGCGATTTTGACATTCCCTCTATAAGCGATATCTTAGGATAAGTGCCTTTTTCTGTGACTTATTTCACTTAGAATCATCGGACCTAAATCCACTCATCATGCTGCTAACTAGCCTTATGACATTGATTTCATGGCTGAGTGATATTGCATTGTGCCAAGTACCAGCATTTTTTTATCCATTTTTCTCTTTCCTGGGATATTGAAGGTGTACCGAAGCGGAGGTTCTTGGAAACAGAGCAGCCGTAAAGTTTGGGGTGCCTGTGTCTTGTTGATTTTTAGTTTTCCCAATTTATACGCCCATGAGTGGAAGTGCCCTATGCTCTCAACGCTGTGTTTATTACTTGTTTCAGGACACACCGTACTCTTCTCCAGAGTGCCTGTTGGCAATTTACATCCCGCCCATCAGCGTAGCAAGGCTCCCATGTCTCCATGGCCTGTCCTGCTTTTCTGGTTTTTACACTTTGTTCAGCATGGCCCTTTTGACCGAGGGCAAGCGAGACTTCTTTGTAGCGCTGATTTGCCCTTCCGGCTTGCTTGGTTGGCCAAAAAGGGCGTATGCGTTTTTTCCTGAATATATTCAGGAAAAAACGCATACGCCCTTTTTGGCCAAGGGCATCATTGTCAACCTTTTGCCGCTTTTCATGTGCTTTAAAGGCGAGTCGAATCTACCTCCTGAAATCTGTTTCCTGCAAATCTGCCTTGCTTTCAAATCCTCTTCGTTGCCTTCCCTCAATATATTTGTGGACGAGAGTTCTCATTTATAACTCTGCACGTTTGTGAATTGCAGTGCCCCTGAGCTCCATTTGTCTCCTCGCTTTTTTGGGAGCTGGCCGCAAAAGCGCAGGATTGCTTCAGGCCCTATTTTGGTTCTGGGGGGCAGGCTGAGCCTGTGGTTCATTCTTCTTCCTGATGGGAAAATGGAGTGACCTGTGCCTGTCCCAACACCTAGGGCTAGTCTCTCGTTGGTTCCCCGTCTTCCCGTTCATCCTCAGGACAAATTGCAACCTGGACGAAACAGGAGGTTAAAGGTGCTGATTCTCCAAGTAGGGAGATGGTTAGTCAAGCGGCTGGAATGGCGAACCCGAGCACAAGGAGAGGAGAAATGAGGTGCGTTTTAGAAACCTTTCCCGATCTCACGGCATACCATCTTCTGGGTTTCCCATGCCTGTTTTGATGTAGGAAGATTCCCTTGTACCTGGAGATTTGAGACCCATGGTGTGGGTACCGCGCGGTATTACTTTAAAGTATCTGCATTTGCTCACCCAACCTCACCAATCCTCTCAGCCCCAAGAGTGTCCAGCCTTATGTCTCATCCAGCTGTGGGTCTAGATATGGTCAATCCAGGTTGCATCAGAGACCCTGAACGGATTTTGTAAGAATTTCTCTCCCTTTCACTGTCTTTGCTTTGTGGGTTTTTTAAAGTAATGTATGTTTAGAATGGGGTTTAGCTGCTTTTCCCTGCTGTGTTTATGCCGCTTTACACCCTCTTGATTCACTTGCAGAGAGATATCGATACATAGGTTTTCAGATTCATACTAGTCAGATATATTCCTGTGCGGTGACTAGGGGGTGTTGAGTCCAGTTCACTGAGCAGGGAGTAGGCCTTGTCTATTACATATTTGGCTTATGGAGCGGTCTCTGAGCTAATTTCAAACCCTTGTTTTATGCATCACCCCACCTCACCTTTCCCGTTAAGCAGCCATAGTGTGTCTTCTAAAGGTGTGACTCTGTTCTGTTTTGTAATTCAGTTCAAGTGTAGCGATTTTGACATTCCCTCTATAAGCGATATCTTAGGATAAGTGTCTTTTTCTGTGTGACTTATTTCACTTAGAATCATCGTACCTAAATCCACTCATCATGCTGCTAACTAGCCTTATGACATTGATTTCATGGCTGAGTGATATTGCATTGTGCCAAGTACCACCATTTCTTTATCCATTTTTCTCTTTCCTGGGATATTGAAGGTGTACCGAAGCGGAGGTTCTTGGAAACAGAGCAGCCATAAAGTTTGGGGTGCCTGTGTCTTGTTGATTTTTAGTTTTGCCAATTTATACGCCCATGAGTGGAAGTGCCCTATGCTCTCAACGCTGTGTTTATTACTTGTTTCAGGACACACCGTACTCATCTCCAGAGTGCCTGTTGGCAATTTACATCCCGCCCATCAGCGTAGCAAGGCTCCCATGTCTCCATGGCCTGTCCTGCTTTTCAGGTTTTTACACTTTGTTCAGCATGGCCCTTTTCACCGAGGGCAAGCGAGACTTCTTTGTAGCGCTGATTTGCCCTTCCGGCTTGCTTGGTTGGCCAAAAAGGGCGTATGCTTTTTTTCCTGAATATATTCAAGGAAAAACGCATACGCCCTTTTTGGCCAAGGGCATCATTGTCAACGTTTTGCCGCTTTTCATGTGCTTTATAGGCGAGTCGAATCTACCCCCTGAAATCTGTTTCCTGCAAATCTGCCTTGCTTTCAAATCCTCTTCGTTGCCTTCCCTCAATATATTTGTGGACGAGAGTTCTCATTTATAACTCTGCACGTTTGTGAATTGCAGTGCCCCTGAGCTCCATTTGGCTCCTCGCTTTTTTGGGAGCTGGCCGCAAAAGCGCAGGATTGATTCAGGCCCTATTTTGGTTCTGGGGGGTAGGCTGAGCCTGTGGTTCATTCTTCTTCCTGATGGGAAAATGGAGTGACCTATGCCTGTCCCAACACCTAGGGCTCGTCTCTCGTTGGTTCCCCGTCTTCACGTTCATCCTCAGGACAAATTGCAACCTGTACAATCAGGAGGTTAAAGGTGCTGATTCTCCAAGTAGGGAGATGGTTAGTCAAGCAGCTGGAATGGTGAACCCGAGCACAAGGAGAGGAGAAATGAGGTGCATTTTAGAAACCTTTCCCGATCTCATGGCATACCATCTTCTGGGTTTCCCATGCATGTTTTGATGTAGGAAGATGCCCTTGTACCTGGAGATTTGAGACCCATGGGGTGTGTTCCCCGCAGTGTTACTTTAAAGTATCTGCGTTGGCTCACCCAACGTCACCAATCCTCTCAGCCCCAAGAGTGTCCAGCCTTATGTCTCATCCAGCTGTGGGTCTAGATATGGTCAATCCAGGTTGCATCATAGACCCTGAACGGATTTTGTAAGAATTTCTCTGTCTTTCACTGTCTTTGTTTTGTGGGTTTTTTAAAGTAATTTATGTTTAGAATCGGGCTTGGCTGCTTTTCCCTGCTGTGTTGATGCCGCTTTACACCCTCTTGATTCACTTGCAGAGAGATATCGATACATAGGTTTTCAGATTCTTACTACTCAGATATATTCTTGTGTGGTGACTAGAGTGTGTTGAGTCCAGTTCACTGAGCAGGGAGTAGGCCTTGTCTATTACATATTTGGCTTATGGAGCGGTCTCTGAGCTAATTTCAAACCCTTGTTTTATGCATCACCCCACCTCACCTTTCCCGTTAAGCAGCCATAGTGTGTCTTCTAAAGGTGTGACTCTGTTCTGTTTTGTAATTCAGTTCAAGTGTAGCGATTTTGACATTCCCTCTATAAGCGATATCTTAGGATAAGTGTCTTTTTCTGTGTGACTTATTTCACTTAGAATCATCGTACCTAAATCCACTCATCATGCTGCTAACTAGCCTTATGACATTGATTTCATGGCTGAGTGATATTGCATTGTGCCAAGTACCACCATTTCTTTATCCATTTTTCTCTTTCCTGGGATATTGAAGGTGTACCGAAGCGGAGGTTCTTGGAAACAGAGCAGCCGTAAACTTTAAGGTGCCTGTGTCTTGTTGATTTTAGTTTTCCCAATTTATACGCCCATGAGTGGAAGTGCCCTATGCTCTCTACGCTGTGTTTATTACTTGTTTCAGGACACACCGTACTCTTCTCCAGAGTGCCTGTTGGCAAATTACATCCCGCCCATCAGCGTAGCAAGGCTCCCATGTCTCCATGGCCTGTCCTGCTTTTCTGGTTTTTACAATTTTTTCAGCATGGCCCTTTTGACCGAGGGCAAGCGAGACTTCTTTGTAGTGCTGATTTGCCCTTCCGGCTTGCTTGGTTGGCCAAAAAGGGCGTATGCGTTTCTTCCTGAATATATTCAGGAAAAAACGCATACGCCCTTTTTGGCCAAGGGCATCATTGTCAACGTTTTGCCGCTTTTCATATGCTTTAAAGGCGAGTCGAATCTACCTCCTGAAATCTGTTTCCTGCAAAACTGCCTTGCTTTCAAATCCTCTTCGTTGCCTTCCCTCAATATATTTGTGGACGAGAGTTCTCATTTATAACTCTGCACGTTTGTGAATTGCAGTGCCCCTGAGCTCCATTTGTCTCCTCGCTTTTTTGGGAGCTGGCCGCAAAAGCGCAGGATTGCTTCAGGCCCTATTTTGGTTCTGGGGGGCAGGCTGAGCCTGTGGTTCATTCTTCTTCCTGATGGGAAAATGGAGTGACCTATGCCTGTCCCAACACCTAGGGCTCGTCTCTCCTTGGTTCCGCGTCTTCCCGTTCATCCTCAGGACAAATTGCAACCTGTACAATCAGGAGGTTAAAGGTGCTGATTCTCCAAGTAGGGAGATGGTTAGTCAAGCAGCTGGAATTGTGAACCCGAGCACAAGGAGAGGAGAAATGAGGTGCATTTTAGAAACCTTTCCCGATCTCATGGCATACCATCTTCTGGGTTTCCCAGGCATGTTTTGATGTAGGAAGATGCCCTTGTACCTGGAGATTTGAGACCCATGGGGTGTATTCCCCGCAGTGTTACTTTAAAGTATCTGCGTTTGCTCACCCAACCTCACCAATCCTCTCAGCCCCAAGAGTGTCCAGCCTTATGTCTCATCCAGCTGTGGGTCTAGATATGGTCAATCCAGGTTGCATCATAGACCCTGAACGGATTTTGTAAGAATTTCTCTCTCTTTCACTGTCTTTGTTTTGTGGGTTTTTTAAAGTAATTTATGTTTAGAATCGGGCTTGGCTGCTTTTCCCTGCTGTGTTGATGCCGCTTTACACCCTCTTGATTCACTTGCAGAGAGATATCGATACATAGGTTTTCAGATTCTTACTACTCAGATATATTCTTGTGTGGTGACTAGGGTGTGTTGAGTCCAGTTCACTGAGCAGGGAGTAGGCCTTGTCTATTACATATTTGGCTTATGGAGCGGTCTCTGAGCTAATTTCAAACCCTTGTTTTATGCATCACCCCACCTCACCTTTCCCGTTAAGCAGCCATAGTGTGTCTTCTAAAGGTGTGACTCTGTTCTGTTTTGTAATTCAGTTCAAGTGTAGCGATTTTGACATTCCCTCTATAAGCGATATCTTAGGATAAGTGTCTTTTTCTGTGTGACTTATTTCACTTAGAATCATCGTACCTAAATCCACTCATCATGCTGCTAACTAGCCTTATGACATTGATTTCATGGCTGAGTGATATTGCATTGTGCCAAGTACCACCATTTGTTTATCCATTTTTCTCTTTCCTGGGATATTGAAGGTGTACCGAAGCGGAGGTTCTTGGAAACAGAGCAGCCGTAAACTTTAAGGTGCCTGTGTCTTGTTGATTTTTAGTTTTCCCAATTTATACGCCCATGAGTGGAAGTGCCCTATGCTCTCTACGCTGTGTTTATTACTTGTTTCAGGACACACCGTACTCTTCTCCAGAGTGCCTGTTGGCAAATTACATCCCGCCCATCAGCGTAGCAAGGCTCCCATGTCTCCATGGCCTGTCCTGCTTTTCTGGTTTTTACAATTTGTTCAGCATGGCCCTTTTGACCGAGGGCAAGCGAGACTTCTTTGTAGCGCTGATTTTCCCTTCCGTCTTGCTTGGTTGGCCAAAAAGGGCTTATGCGTTTTTTCCTGAATATATTCAGGAAAAAACGCATAAGCCCTTTTTGGCCAAGGGCATCATTGTCAACGTTTTGCCGCTTTTCATGTGCTTTAACGGCGAGTCGAATCTACCTCCTGAAATCTGTTTCCTGCAAATCTGCCTTGCTTTCAAATCCTCTTCGTTGCCTTCCCTCAATATATTTGTGGACGAGAGTTCTCATTTATAACTCTGCACGTTTGTGAATTGCAGTGCCCCTGAGCTCCATTTGTCTCCTCGCTTTTTTGGGAGCTGGCCGCAAAAGCGCAGGATTGCTTCAGGCCCTATTTTGGTTCTCGGGGGTAGGCTGAGCCTGTGGTTCATTCTTCTTCCTGATGGGAAAATGGAGTGACCTGTGCCTGTCCCAACACCTAGGGCTAGTCTCTCGTTGGTTCCCCGTCTTCCCGTTCATCCTCAGGACAAATTGCAACCTGGACGAAACAGGAGGTTAAAGGTGCTGATTCTCCAAGTAGAGAGATGGTTAGTCAAGCGGCTGGAATGGCGAACCCGAGCAAAAGGAGAGGAGAAATGAGGTGCGCTTTAGAAACCTTTCCCGATCTCACGGCATACCATCTTCTGGGTTTCCCATGCATGTTTTGATGTAGGAAGATTCCCTTGTACCTGGAGATTTGAGACCCATGGGGTGGGTACCCCGCGGTATTACTTTAAAGTATCTGCATTTGCTCACCCAACCTCACCAATCCTCTCAGCCCCAAGAGTGTCCAGCCTTATGTCTCATCCAGCTGTGGGTCTAGATATGGTCAATCCAGGTTGCATCAGAGACCCTGAACGGATTTTGTAAGAATTTCTCTCTCTTTCACTGTCTTTGCTTTGTGGGTTTTTTAAAGTAATGTATGTTTAGAATGGGGTTTGGCTGCTTTTCCCTGCTGTGTTGATGCCGCTTTACACCCTCTTGATTCACTTGCAGAGAGATATCGATACATAGGTTTTCAGATTCTTACTAGTCAGATATATTCTTGTGTGGTGACTAGGGTGTGTTGAGTCCAGTTCACTGAGCAGGGAGTAGGCCTTGTCTATTACATATTTGGCTTATGGAGCGGTCTCTGAGCTAATTTCAAACCCTTGTTTTATGCATCACCCCACCTCACCTTTCCCGTTAAGCAGCCATAGTGTGTCTTCTAAAGGTGTGACTCTGTTCTGTTTTGTAATTCAGTTCAAGTGTAGCGATTTTGACATTCCCTCTATAAGCGATATCTTAGGATAAGTGTCTTTTTCTGTGTGACTTATTTCACTTAGAATCATCGTACCTAAATCCACTCATCATGCTGCTAACTAGCCTTATGACATTGATTTCATGGCTGAGTGATATTCCATTGTGCCAAGTACCACCATTTCTTTATCCATTTTTCTCTTTCCTGGGATATTGAAGGTGTACCGAAGCGGAGGTTCTTGGAAACAGAGCAGCCGTAAACTTTAAGGTGCCTGTGTCTTGTTGATTTTTAGTTTTCCCAATTTATACGCCCATGAGTGGAAGTGCCCTATGCTCTCTACGCTGTGTTTATTACTTGTTTCAGGACACACCGTACTCTTCTCCAGAGTGCCTGTTGGCAAATTACATCCCGCCCATCAGCGTAGCAAGGCTCCCATGTCTCCATGGCCTGTCCTGCTTTTCTGGTTTTTACAATTTGTTCAGCATGGCCCTTTTGACCGAGGGCAAGCGAGACTTCTTTGTAGCGCTGATTTTCCCTTCCGTCTTGCTTGGTTGGCCAAAAAGGGCTTATGCGTTTTTTCCTGAATATATTCAGGAAAAAACGCATAAGCCCTTTTTGGCCAAGGGCATCATTGTCAACGTTTTGCCGCTTTTCATGTGCTTTAACGGCGAGTCGAATCTACCTCCTGAAATCTGTTTCCTGCAAATCTGCCTTGCTTTCAAATCCTCTTCGTTGCCTTCCCTCAATATATTTGTGGACGAGAGTTCTCATTTATAACTCTGCACGTTTGTGAATTGCAGTGCCCCTGAGCTCCATTTGTCTCCTCGCTTTTTTGGGAGCTGGCCGCAAAAGCGCAGGATTGCTTCAGGCCCTATTTTGGTTCTCGGGGGTAGGCTGAGCCTGTGGTTCATTCTTCTTCCTGATGGGAAAATGGAGTGACCTGTGCCTGTCCCAACACCTAGGGCTCGTCTCTCGTTGGTTCCACGTCTTCCCGTTCATCCTCAGGACAAATTGCAACCTGTACAATCAGGAGGTTAAAGGTGCTGATTCTCCAAATAGGGAGATGGTTAGTCAATCAGCTGGAATGGTGAACCCGAGCACAATGAGAGGAGAAATGAGGTGCGTTTTAGAAACCTTTCCTGATCTCATGGCATACCATCTTCTGGGTTTCCCATGCATGTTTTGATGTAGGAAGATGCCCTTGTACCTGGAGATTTGAGACCCATGGGGTGTGTTCCCCGCAGTGTTACTTTAAAGTATCTGCGTTTGCTCACCCAACCTCACCAATCCTCTCAGCCCCAAGAGTGTCCAGCCTTCTGTCTCATCCAGCTGTGGGTCTAGATATGGTCAATCCAGGTTGCATCATAGACCCTGAACGGATTTTGTAAGAATTTCTCTCTCTTTCACTGTCTTTGTTTTGTGGGTTTTTTAAAGTAATTTATGTTTAGAATCGGGCTTGGCTGCTTTTCCCTGCTGTGTTGATGCCGCTTTACACCCTCTTGATTCACTTGCAGAGAGATATCGATACATAGGTTTTCAGATTCTTACTAGTCAGATATATTCTTGTGTGGTGACTAGGGTGTGTTGAGTCCAGTTCACTGAGCAGGGAGTAGGCCTTGTCTATTACATATTTGGCTTATGGAGCGGTGTCTGAGCTAATTTCAAACCCTTGTTTTATGCATCACCCCACCTCACCTTTCCCGTTAAGCAGCCATAGTGTGTCTTCTAAAGGTGTGACTCTGTTCTGTTTTGTAATTCAGTTCAAGTGTAGCGATTTTGACATTCCCTCTATAAGCGATATCTTAGGATAAGTGTCTTTTTCTGTGTGACTTATTTCACTTAGAATCATCGTATCTAAATCCACTCATCATGCTGCTAACTAGCCTTATGACATTGATTTCATGGCTGAGTGATATTCCATTGTACCAAGTACTACCATTTCTTTATCCATTTTTCTCTTTCCTGGGATATTGAAGGTGTACCGAAGCGGAGGTTCTTGGAAACAGAGCAGCCGTAAACTTTAGGGTGCCTGTGTCTTGTTGATTTTTAGTTTTCCCAATTTATACGCCCATGAATGGAAGTGCCCTATGCTCTCTACGCTGTGTTTATTACTTGTTTCAGGACACACCGTACTCTTCTCCAGAGTGCCTGTTGGCAATTTACATCCCGCCCATCAGCGTAGCAAGGCTCCCATGTCTCCATGGCCTGTCCTGCTTTTCTGGTTTTTACACTTTGTTCAGCATGGCCCTTTTGACCGAGGGCAAGCGAGACTTCTTTGTAGCGCTGATTTTCCCTTCCGTCTTGCTTGGTTGGCCAAAAAGGGCTTATGCGTTTTTTCCTGAATATATTCAGGAAAAAACGCATAAGCCCTTTTTGGCCAAGGGCATCATTGTCAACGTTTTGCCGCTTTTCATGTGCTTTAACGGCGAGTCGAATCTACCTCCTGAAATCTGTTTCCTGCAAATCTGCCTTGCTTTCAAATCCTCTTCGTTGCCTTCCCGCAATATATTTGTGGACGAGAGTTCTCATTTATAACTCTGCACGTTTGTGAATTGCAGTGCCCCTGAGCTCCATTTGTCTCCTCGCTTTTTTGGGAGCTGGCCGCAAAAGCGCAGGATTGCTTCAGTCCCTATTTTGGTTCTCGGGGGTAGGCTGAGCCTGTGGTTCATTCTTCTTCGTGATGGGAAAATGGAGTGACCTGTGCCTGTCCCAACACCTAGGGCTAGTCTCTCGTTGGTTTCCCGTCTTCCCGTTCATCCTCAGGACAAATTGCAACCTGGACGAAACAGGAGGTTAAAGGTGCTGATTCTCCAAGTAGAGAGATGGTTAGTCAAGTGGCTGAAATGGCGAACCCGAGCAAAAGGAGAGGAGAAATGAGGTGCGCTTTAGAAACCTTTCCCGATCTCACGGCATACCATCTTCTGGGTTTCCCATGCATGTTTTGATGTAGGAAGATTCCCTTGTACCTGGAGATTTGAGACCCATGGGGTGGGTACCCCGCGGTATTACTTTAAAGTATCTGCATTTGCTCACCCAACCTCACCAATCCTCTCAGCCCCAAGAGTGTCCAGCCTTATGTCTCATCCAGCTGTGGGTCTAGATATGGTCAATCCAGGTTGCATCAGAGACCCTGAACGGATTTTGTAAGAATTTCTCTCTCTTTCACTGTCTTTGCTTTGTGGGTTTTTTAAAGTAATGTATGTTTAGAATGGGGTTTGGCTGCTTTTCCCTGCTGTGTTTATGCCGCTTTACACCCTCTTGATTCACTTGCAGAGAGATATCGATACATAGGTTTTCAGATTCATACTAGTCAGATATATTCCTGTGCGGTGACTAGGGGGTGTTGAGTCCAGTTCACTGAGCAGGGAGTAGGCCTTGTCTATTACATATTTGGCTTATGGAGCGGTGTCTGAGCTAATTTCAAACCCTTGTTTTATGCATCACCCCACCTCACCTTTCCCGTTAAGCAGCCATAGTGTGTCTTCTAAAGGTGTGACTCTGTTCTGTTTTGTAATTCAGTTCACGTATAGCGATTTTGACATTCCCTCTATAAGCGATATCTTAGGATAAGTGTCTTTTTCTGTGTGACTTATTTCACTTAGAATCAACGTACCTAAATCCACTCATCATGCTGCTAACTAGCCTTATGACATTGATTTCATGGCTGAGTGATATTCCATTGTGCCAAGTACCACCATTTCTTTATCCATTTTTCTCTTTCCTGGGATATTGAAGGTGTACCGAAGCGGAGGTTCTTGGAAACAGAGCAGCCGTAAACTTTAGGGTGCCTGAGCCTTGTTGATTTTTAGTTTTCCCAATTTATATGCCCATGAGTGGAAGTGCCCTATGCTCTCTACGCTGTGTTTATTACTTGTTTCAGGACACACCGTACTCTTCTCCAGAGTGCCTGTTGGCAATTTACATCCCGCCCATCAGCGTAGTAAGGCTCCCATGTCTCCATAGCCTGTCCTGCTTTTCTGGTTTTTACAGTTTGTTCAGCATGGCCCTTTTGACCGAGGGCAAGCGAGACTTCTTTGTAGCGCTGATTTGCCCTTCCGGCTTGCTTGGTTGGCCAAAAAGGGCGTATGCGTTTTTTCCTGAATATATTCAGAAAAAAACGCATACGCCCTTTTTGGCCAAGGGCATCATTGTCAACGTTTTGCCGCTTTTCATGTGCTTTAAAGGCGAGTCGAATCTACCTCGTGAAATCTGTTTCCTGCAAATCTGCCTTGCTTTCAAATCCTCTTCGTTGCCTTCCCTCAATATATTTGTGGACGAGAGTTCTCATTTATAACTCTGCACGTTTGTGAATTGCAGTGCCCCTGAGCTCCATTTGTCTCCTCGCTTTTTTGGGAGCTGGCCGCAAAAGCGCAGGATTGCTTCAGGCCCTATTTTAGTTCTGGGGGGCAGGCTGAGCCTGTGGTTCATTCTTCTTCCTGATGGGAAAATGGAATGACCTATGCCTGTCCCAACACCTAGGGCTCGTCTCTCGTTGGTTCCGCGTCTTCCCGTTCATCCTCAGGACAAATTGCAACCTGTACAATCAGGAGGTTAAAGGTGCTGATTCTCCAAATAGGGAGATGGTTAGTCAAGCAGCTGGAATGGTGAACCCGAGCACAATGAGAGGAGAAATGAGGTGCGTTTTAGAAACCTTTCCCGATCTCATGGCATACCATCTTCTGGGTTTCCCATGCATGTTTTGATGTAGGAAGATGCCCTTGTACCTGGAGATTTGAGACCCATGGGGTGTGTTCCCCGCAGTGTTACTTTAAAGTATCTGCGTTTGCTCACCCAACCTCACCAATCCTCTCAGCCCCAAGAGTGTCCAGCCTTCTGTCTCATCCAGCTGTGGGTCTAGATATGGTCAATCCAGGTTGCATCATAGACCCTGAACGGATTTTGTAAGAATTTCTCTCTCTTTCACTGTCTTTGTTTTGTGGGTTTTTTAAAGTAATTTATGTTTAGAATCGGGCTTGGCTGCTTTTCCCTGCTGTGTTGATGCCGCTTTACACCCTCTTGATTCACTTGCAGAGAGATATCGATACATAGGTTTTCAGATTCTTACTAGTCAGATATATTCTTGTGTGCTGACTAGGGGGTGTTGAGTCCAGTTCACTGAGCAGGGAGTAGGCCTTGTCTATTACATATTTGGCTTATGGAGCGGTCTCTGAGCTAATTTCAAACCCTTGTTTTATGCATCACCCCACCTCACCTTTCCCGTTAAGCAGCCATAGTGTGTCTTCTAAAGGTGTGACTCTGTTCTGTTTTGTAATTCAGTTCAAGTGTAGCGATTTTGACATTCCCTCTATAAGCGATATCTTAGGATAAGTGTCTTTTTCTGTGTGACTTATTTCACTTAGAATCATCGTATCTAAATCCACTCATCATGCTGCTAACTAGCCTTATGACATTGATTTCATGGCTGAGTGATATTCCATTGTACCAAGTACTACCATTTCTTTATCCATTTTTCTCTTTCCTGGGATATTGAAGGTGTACCGAAGCGGAGGTTCTTGGAAACAGAGCAGCCGTAAACTTTAGGGTGCCTGTGTCTTGTTGATTTTTAGTTTTCCCAATTTATATGCCCATGAGTGGAAGTGCCCTATGCTCTCTACGCTGTGTTTATTACTTGTTTCAGGACACACCGTACTCTTCTACAGAGTGCCTGTTGGCAATTTACATCCCGCCCATCAGCGTAGCAAGGCTCCCATGTCTCCATGGCCTGTCCTGCTTTTCTGGTTTTTACACTTTGTTCAGCATGGCCCTTTTGACCGAGGGCAAGCGAGACTTCTTTGTAGCGCTGCTTTTCCCTTCCGTCTTGCTTGGTTGGCCAACAAGGGCTTATGCGTTTTTTCCTGAATATATTCAGGAAAAAACGCATAAGCCCTTGTTGGCCAAGGGCATCATTGTCAACGTTTTGCCGCTTTTCATGTGCTTTAACGGCGAGTCGAATCTACCTCCTGAAATCTGTTTCCTGCAAATCTGCCTTGCTTTCAAATCCTCTTCGTTGCCTTCCCTCAATATATTTGTGGACGAGAGTTCTCATTTATAACTCTGCACGTTTGTGAATTGCAGTGCCCCTGAGCTCCATTTGTCTCCTCGCTTTTTTGGGAGCTGGCCGCAAAAGTGCAGGATTGCTTCAGGCCCTATTTTGGTTCTCGGGGGTAGGCTGAGCCTGTGGTTCATTCTTCTTCCTGATGGGAAAATGGAGTGACCTGTGCCTGTCCCAACACCTAGGGCTAGTCTCTCGTTGGTTCCCCGTCTTCCCGTTCATCCTCAGGACAAATTGCAACCTGGACGAAACAGGAGGTTAAAGGTGCTGATTCTCCAAGTAGAGAGATGGTTAGTCAAGCGGCTGGAATGGCGAACCCGAGCAAAAGGAGAGGAGAAATGAGGTGCGCTTTAGAAACCTTTCCCGATCTCACGGCATACCATCTTCTGGGTTTCCCATGCATGTTTTGATGTAGGAAGATTCCCTTGTACCTGGAGATTTGAGACCCATGGGGTGGGTACCCCGCGGTATTACTTTAAAGTATCTGCATTTGCTCACCCAACCTCACCAATCCTCTCAGCCCCAAGAGTGTCCAGCCTTATGTCTCATCCAGCTGTGGGTCTAGATATGGTCAATCCAGGTTGCATCAGAGACCCTGAACGGATTTTGTAAGAATTTCTCTCTCTTTCACTGTCTTTGCTTTGTGGGTTTTTTAAAGTAATGTATGTTTAGAATGGGGTTTGGCTGCTTTTCCCTGCTGTGTTTATGCCGCTTTACACCCTCTTGATTCACTTGCAGAGAGATATCGATACATAGGTTTTCAGATTCATACTAGTCAGATATATTCCTGTGCGGTGACTAGGGGGTGTTGAGTCCAGTTCACTGAGCAGGGAGTAGGCCTTGTCTATTACATATTTGGCTTATGGAGCGGTGTCTGAGCTAATTTCAAACCCTTGTTTTATGCATCACCCCACCTCACCTTTCCCGTTAAGCAGCCATAGTGTGTCTTCTAAAGGTGTGACTCTGTTCTGTTTTGTAATTCAGTTCAAGTATAGCGATTTTGACATTCCCTCTATAAGCGATATCTTAGGATAAGTGTCTTTTTCTGTGTGACTTATTTCACTTAGAATCATCGTATCTAAATCCACTCAACATGCTGCTAACTAGCCTTATGACATTGATTTCATGGCTGAGTGATATTCCATTGTGCCAAGTACTACCATTTCTTTATCCATTTTTCTCTTTCCTGGGATATTGAAGGTGTACCGAAGCGGAGGTTCTTGGAAACAGAGCAGCCGTCAAATTTAGGGTGCCTGTGTCTTGTTGATTTTTAGTTTTCCCAATTTATACGCCCATGAGTGGAAGTGCCCTATGCTCTCTACGCTGTGTTTATTACTTGTTTCAGGACACACCGTACTCTTCTCCAGAGTGCCTGTTGGCAATTTACATCCCGCCCATCAGCGTAGCAAGGCTCCCATGTCTCCATGGCCTGTCCTGCTTTTCTGGTTTTTACACTTTGTTCAGCATGGCCCTTTTGACCGAGGGCAAGCGAGACTTCTTTGTAGCGCTGATTTGCCCTTCTGGCTTGCTTGGTTGGCCAAAAAGGGCGTATGCGTTTCTTCCTGAATATATTCAGGAAAAAACGCATACGCCCTTTTTGGCCAAGGGCATCATTGTCAACGTTTTGCCACTTTTCATGTGCTTTAACGGCGAGTCGAATCTACCTCCTGAAATCTGTTTCCTGCAAATCTGCCTTGCTTTCAAATCCTCTTCGTTACCTTCCCTCAATATATTTGTGGACGAGAGTTCTCATTTATAACTCTGCACGTTTGTGAATTGCAGTGCCCCTGAGCTCCATTTGTCTCCTCGCTTTTTTGGGAGCTGGCCGCAAAAGCGCAGGATTGCTTCAGGCCCTATTTTGGTTCTGGGGGGTAGTCTGAGCCTGTGGTTCATTCTTCTTCCTGATGGGAAAATGGAATGACCTGTGCCTGTCCCAACACCTAGGGCTAGTCTCTCGTTGTTTCCCCGTCTTCCCGTTCATCCTCAGGACAAATTGCAACCTGGACGAAACAGGAGGTTAAAGGTGCTGATTCTCCAAGTAGAGAGATGGTTAGTCAAGCGGCTGGAATGGCGAACCCGAGCAAAAGGAGAGGAGAAATGAGGTGCGCTTTAGAAACCTTTCCCGATCTCACGGCATACCATCTTCTGGGTTTCCCATGCATGTTTTGATGTAGGAAGATTCCCTTGTACCTGGAGATTTGAGACCCATGGGGTGGGTACCCCGCGGTATTACTTTAAAGTATCTGCATTTGCTCACCCAACCTCACCAATCCTCTCAGCCCCAAGAGTGTCCAGCCTTATGTCTCATCCAGCTGTGGGTCTAGATATGGTCAATCCAGGTTGCATCAGAGACCCTGAACGGATTTTGTAAGAATTTCTCTCCCTTTCACTGTCTTTGCTTTGTGGGTTTTTTAAAGTAATGTATGTTTAGAATGGGGTTTGGCTGCTTTTCCCTGCTGTGTTTATGCCGCTTTACACCCTCTTGATTCACTTGCAGAGAGATATCGATACATAGGTTTTCAGATTCATACTAGTCAGATATATTCCTGTGCGGTGACTAGGGGGTGTTGAGTCCAGTTCACTGAGCAGGGAGTAGGCCTTGTCTATTACATATTTGGCTTATGGAGCGGTGTCTGAGCTAATTTCAAACCCTTGTTTTATGCATCACCCCACCTCACCTTTCCCGTTAAGCAGCCATAGTGTGTCTTCTAAAGGTGTGACTCTGTTCTGTTTTGTAATTCAGTTCAAGTGTAGCGATTTTGACATTCCCTCTATAAGCGATATCTTAGGATAAGTGTCTTTTTCTGTGTGACTTATTTCACTTAGAATCAACGTACCTAAATCCACTCATCATGCTGCTAACTAGCCTTATGACATTGATTTCATGGCTGAGTGATATTCCATTGTGCCAAGTACCACCATTTCTTTATCCATTTTTCTCTTTCCTGGGATATTGAAGGTGTACCAAACCGGAGGTTCTTGGAAACAGAGCAGCCGTAAACTTTAGGGTGCCTGTGTCTTGTTGATTTTTAGTTTTCCCAATTTATATGCCCATGAGTGGAAGTGCCCTATGCTCTCTACGCTGTGTTTATTACTTGTTTCAGGACACACCGTACTCTTCTCCAGAGTGCCTGTTGGCAATTTACATCCCGCCCATCAGCGTAGCAAGGCTTCCATGTCTCCATGGCCTGTCCTGCTTTTCTGGTTTTTACACTTTGTTCAGCATGGCCCTTTTGACCGAGGGCAAGCGAGACTTCTTTGTAGCGCTGATTTGCCCTTCTGGCTTGCTTGGTTGGCCAAAAAGGGCGTATGAGTTTCTTCCTGAATATATTCAGTTAAAAACGCATACGCCCTTTTTGGCCAAGGGCATCATTGTCAACGTTTTGCCGCTTTTCATGTGCTTTAACGGCGAGTCGAATCTACCTCCTGAAATCTGTTTCCTGCAAATCTGCCTTGCTTTCAAATCCTCTTCGTTACCTTCCCTCAATATATTTGTGGACGAGAGTTCTCATTTATAACTCTGCACGTTTGTGAATTGCAGTGCCCCTGAGCTCCATTTGTCTCCTCGCTTTTTTGGGAGCTGGCCGCAAAAGCGCAGGATTGCTTCAGGCCCTATTTTGGTTCTGGGGGGTAGTCTGAGCCTGTGGTTCATTCTTCTTCCTGATGGGAAAATGGAATGACCTGTGCCTGTCCCAACACCTAGGGCTAGTCTCTCGTTGTTTCCCCGTCTTCCCGTTCATCCTCAGGACAAATTGCAACCTGGACGAAACAGGAGGTTAAAGGTGCTGATTCTCCAAGTAGAGAGATGGTTAGTCAAGCGGCTGGAATGGCGAACCCGAGCAAAAGGAGAGGAGAAATGAGGTGCGCTTTAGAAACCATTCCCGATCTCACGGCATAACATCTTCTGGGTTTCCCATGCATGTTTTGATGTAGGAAGATTCCCTTGTACCTGGAGATTTGAGACCCATGGGGTGGGTACCCCGCGGTATTACTTTAAAGTATCTGCATTTGCTCACCCAACCTCACCAATCCTCTCAGCCCCAAGAGTGTCCAGCCTTATGTCTCATCCAGCTGTGGGTCTAGATATGGTCAATCCAGGTTGCATCAGAGACCCTGAACGGATTTTGTAAGAATTTCTCTCCCTTTCACTGTCTTTGCTTTGTGGGTTTTTTAAAGTAATGTATGTTTAGAATGGGGTTTGGCTGCTTTTCCCTGCTGTGTTTATGCCGCTTTACACCCTCTTGATTCACTTGCAGAGAGATATCGATACATAGGTTTTCAGATTCATACTAGTCAGATATATTCCTGTGCGGTGACTAGGGGGTGTTGAGTCCAGTTCACTGAGCAGGGAGTAGGCCTTGTCTATTACATATTTGGCTTATGGAGCGGTGTCTGAGCTAATTTCAAACCCTTGTTTTATGCATCACCCCACCTCACCTTTCCCGTTAAGCAGCCATAGTGTGTCTTCTAAAGGTGTGACTCTGTTCTGTTTTGTAATTCAGTTCAAGTGTAGCGATTTTGACATTCCCTCTATAAGCGATATCTTAGGATAAGTGTCTTTTTCTGTGTGACTTATTTCACTTAGAATCAACGTACCTAAATCCACTCATCATGCTGCTAACTAGCCTTATGACATTGATTTCATGGCTGCGTGATATTCCATTGTGCCAAGTACCACCATTTCTTTATCCATTTTTCTCTTTCCTGGGATATTGAAGGTGTACCAAACCGGAGGTTCTTGGAAACAGAGCAGCCGTAAACTTTAGGGTGCCTGTGTCTTGTTGATTTTTAGTTTTCCCAATTTATATGCCCATGAGTGGAAGTGCCCTATGCTCTCTACGCTGTGTTTATTACTTGTTTCAGGACACACCGTACTCTTCTCCAGAGTGCCTGTTGGCAATTTACATCCCGCCCATCAGCGTAGCAAGGCTCCCATGTCTCCATGGCCTGTCCTGCTTTTCTGGTTTTTACACTTTGTTCAGCATGGCCCTTTTGACCGAGGGCAAGCGAGACTTCTTTGTAGCGCTGATTTGCCCTTCTGGCTTGCTTGGTTGGCCAAAAAGGGCGTATGCGTTTCTTCCTGAATATATTCAGGAAAAAACGCATACGCCCTTTTTGGCCAAGGGCATCATTGTCAACGTTTTGCCGCTTTTCATGTGCTTTAACGGCGAGTCGAATCTACCTTCTGAAATCTGTTTCCTGCAAATCTGCCTTGCTTTCAAATCCTCTTCGTTACCTTCCCTCAATATATTTGTGGACGAGAGTTCTCATTTATAACTCTGCACGTTTGTGAATTGCAGTGCCCCTGAGCTCCATTTGTCTCCTCGCTTTTTTGGGAGCTGGCCGCAAAAGCGCAGGATTGCTTCAGGCCCTATTTTGGTTCTGGGGGGTAGTCTGAGCCTGTGGTTCATTCTTCTTCCTGATGGGAAAATGGAATGACCTGTGCCTGTCCCAACACCTAGGGCTAGTCTCTCGTTGTTTCCCCGTCTTCCCGTTCATCCTCAGGACAAATTGCAACCTGGACGAAACAGGAGGTTAAAGGTGCTGATTCTCCAAGTAGAGAGATGGTTAGTCAAGCGGCTGGAATGGCGAACCCGAGCAAAAGGAGAGGAGAAATGAGGTGCGCTTTAGAAACCTTTCCCGATCTCACGGCATACCATCTTCTGGGTTTCCCATGCATGTTTTGATGTAGGAAGATTCCCTTGTACCTGGAGATTTGAGACCCATGGGGTGGGTACCCCGCGGTATTACTTTAAAGTATCTGCATTTGCTCACCCAACCTCACCAATCCTCTCAGCCCCAAGAGTGTCCAGCCTTATGTCTCATCCAGCTGTGGGTCTAGATATGGTCAATCCAGGTTGCATCAGAGACCCTGAACGGATTTTGTAAGAATTTCTCTCCCTTTCACTGTCTTTGCTTTGTGGGTTTTTTAAAGTAATGTATGTTTAGAATGGGGTTTGGCTGCTTTTCCCTGCTGTGTTTATGCCGCTTTACACCCTCTTGATTCACTTGCAGAGAGATATCGATACATAGGTTTTCAGATTCATACTAGTCAGATATATTCCTGTGCGGTGACTAGGGGGTGTTGAGTCCAGTTCACTGAGCAGGGAGTAGGCCTTGTCTATTACATATTTGGCTTATGGAGCGGTGTCTGAGCTAATTTCAAACCCTTGTTTTATGCATCACCCCACCTCACCTTTCCCGTTAAGCAGCCATAGTGTGTCTTCTAAAGGTGTGACTCTGTTCTGTTTTGTACTTCAGTTCAAGTGTAGCGATTTTGACATTCCCTCTATAAGCGATATCTTAGGATAAGTGTCTTTTTCTGTGTGACTTATTTCACTTAGAATCATCGTACCTAAATCCACTCATCATGCTGCTAACTAGCCTTATGACATTGATTTCATGGCTGAGTGATATTCCATTGTGCCAAGTACCACCATTTGTTTATCCATTTTTCTCTTTCCTGGGATATTGAAGGTGTACCAAACCGGAGGTTCTTGGAAACAGAGCAGCCGTAAACTTTAGGGTGCCTGTGTCTTGTTGATTTTTAGTTTTCCCAATTTATATGCCCATGAGTGGAAGTGCCCTATGCTCTCTACGCTGTGTTTATTACTTGTTTCAGGACACACAGTACTCTTCTCCAGAGTGCCTGTTGGCAATTTACATCCCACCCATCAGCGTAGCAAGGCTCCCATGTCTCCATGGCCTGTCCTGCTTTTCTGGTTTTTACAATTTTTTCAGCATGGCCCTTTTGACCGAGGGCAAGCGAGACTTCTTTGTAGTGCTGATTTGCCCTTCCGGCTTGCTTGGTTGGCCAAAAAGGGCGTATGCGTTTCTTCCTGAATATATTCAGGAAAAAACGCATACGCCCTTTTTGGCCAAGGGCATCATTGTCAACGTTTTGCCGCTTTTCATATGCTTTAAAGGCGAGTCGAATCTACCTCCTGAAATCTGTTTCCTGCAAATCTGCCTTGCTTTCAAATCCTCTTCGTTGCCTTCCCTCAATATATTTGTGGACGAGAGTTCTCATTTATAACTCTGCACGTTTGTGAATTGCAGTGCCCCTGAGCTCCATTTGTCTCCTCGCTTTTATGGGAGCTGGCCGCAAAAGCGCAGGATTGCTTCAGGCCCTATTTTGGTTCTGGGGGGCAGGCTGAGCCTGTGGTTCATTCTTCTTCCTGATGGGAAAATGGAGTGACCTATGCCTGTCCCAACACCTAGGGCTCGTCTCTCATTGGTTCCGCGTCTTCCCGTTCATCCTCAGGACAAATTGCAACCTGTACACTCAGGAGGTTAAAGGTGCTGATTCTCCAAATAGGGAGATGGTTAGTCAAGCAGCTGGAATGGTGAACCCGAGCACAATGAGAGGAGAAATGAGGTGCGTTTTAGAAACCTTTCCCGATCTCATGGCATACCATCTTCTGGGTTTCCCATGCATGTTTTGATGTAGGAAGATGCCCTTGTACCTGGAGATTTGAGACCCATGGGGTGTGTTCCCCGCAGTGTTACTTTAAAGTATCTGCGTTTGCTCACCCAACCTCACCAATCCTCTCAGCCCCAAGAGTGTCCAGCCTTCTGTCTCATCCAGCTGTGGGTCTAGATATGGTCAATCCAGGTTGCATCATAGACCCTGAACGGATTTTGTAAGAATTTCTCTCTCTTTCACTGTCTTTGTTTTGTTGGGTTTTTAAAGTAATTTATGTTTAGAATCGGGCTTGGCTGCTTTTCCCTGCTGTGTTGATGCCGCTTTACACCCTCTTGATTCACTTGCAGAGAGATATCGATACATAGGTTTTCAGATTCTTACTAGTCAGATATATTCTTGTGTGGTGACTAGGGTGTGTTGAGTCCAGTTCACTGAGCAGGGAGTAGGCCTTGTCTATTACATATTTGGCTTATGGAGCGGTCTCTGAGCTAATTTCAAACCCTTGTTTTATGCATCACCCCACCTCACCTTTCCCGTTAAGCAGCCATAGTGTGTCTTCTAAAGGTGTGACTCTGTTCTGTTTTGTAATTCAGTTCAAGTGTAGCGATTTTGACATTCCCTCTATAAGTGATATCTTAGGATAAGTGTCTTTTTCTGTGTGACTTATTTCACTTAGAATCATCGTATCTAAATCCACTCATCATGCTGCTAACTAGCCTTATGACATTGATTTCATGGCTGAGTGATATTCCATTGTGCCAAGTACTACCATTTCTTTATCCATTTTTCTCTTTCCTGGGATATTGAAGGTGTACCGAAGCGGAGGTTCTTGGAAACAGAGCAGCCGTAAACTTTAGGGTGCCTGTGTCTTGTTGATTTTTAGTTTTCCCAATTTATACGCCCATGAGTGGAAGTGCCCTATGCTCTCTACGCTGTGTTTATTACTTGTTTCAGGACACACCGTACTCTTCTCCAGAGTGCCTGTTGGCAATTTACATCCCGCCCATCAGCCTAGCAAGGCTCCCATGTCTCCATGGCCTGTCCTGCTTTTCTGGTTTTTACACTTTGTTCAGCATGGCCCTTTTGACCGAGGGCAAGCGAGACTTCTTTGTAGCGCTGATTTTCCCTTCCGTCTTGCTTGGTTGGCCAAAAAGGGCGTATGCGTTTTTTCCTGAATATATTCAGGAAAAAACGCATACGCCCTTTTTGGCCAAGGGCATCATTGTCAACGTTTTGCCGCTTTTCATGTGCTTTAAAGGCGAGTCGAATCTACCTCCTGAAATCTGTTTCCTGCAAATCTGCCTTGCTTTCAAATCCTCTTCGTTGCCTTCCCTCAATATATTTGTGGACGAGAGATCTCATTTATTACTCTGCACGTTTGTGAATTGCAGTGCCCCTGAGCTCCATTTGTCTCCTCGCTTTTTTGGGAGCTGGCCGCAAAAGCGCAGGATTGCTTCAGGCCCTATTTTGGTTCTGGGGGGCAGGCTGAGCCTGTGGTTCATTCTTCTTCCTGATGGGAAAATGGAGTGACCTATGCCTGTCCCAACACCTAGGGCTCGTCTCTCGTTGGTTCCGCGTCTTCCCGTTCATCCTCAGGACAAATTGCAACCTGTACAATCAGGAGGTTAAAGGTGCTGATTCTCCAAGTAGGGAGATGGTTAGTCAAGCGGCTGGAATGGCGAACCCGAGCACAAGGAGAGGAGAAATGAGGTGCGTTTTAGAAACCTTTCCCGATCTCATGGCATACCATCTTCTGGGTTTCCCATGCATGTTTTGATGTAGGAAGATTCCCTTGTACCTGGAGATTTGAGACCCATGGGGTGTGTTCTCCGCGGTGTTACTTTAAAGTATCTGCGTTTGCTCACCCAACCTCACCAATCCTCTCACCCCCAAGAATGTCCAGCCTTATGTCTCATCCAGCTGTGGGTCTAGATATGGTCAATCCAGGTTGCATCGGAGACCCTGAACGGATTTTGTAAGAATTTCTCTCTCTTTCACTGTCTTTGTTTTGTGGGTTTTTTAAAGTAATTTATGTTTAGAATCGGGCTTGACTGCTTTTCCCTGCTGTGTTGATGCCACTTTACACCCTCTTGATTCACTTGCAGAGAGATATTGATACATAGGTTTTCAGATTCTTACTAGTCAGATATATTCTTGTGTGGTGACTAGGGTGTGTTGAGTCCAGTTCACTGAGCAGGGAGTAGGCCTTGTCTATTACATATTTGGCTTATGGAGCGGTCTCTGAGCTAATTTCAAACCCTTGTTTTATGCATCACCCCACCTCACCTTTCCCGTTAAGCAGCCATAGTGTGTCTTCTAAAGGTGTGACTCTGTTCTGTTTTGTAATTCAGTTCAAGTGTAGCGATTTTGACATTCCCTCTATAAGCGATATCTTAGGATAAGTGTCTTTTTCTGTGTGACTTATTTCACTTAGAATCAACGTACCTAAATCCACTCATCATGCTGCTAACTAGCCTTATGACATTGATTTCATGGCTGCGTGATATTCCATTGTGCCAAGTACCACCATTTCTTTATCCATTTTTCTCTTTCCTGGGATATTGAAGGTGTACCAAACCGGAGGTTCTTGGAAACAGAGCAGCCGTAAACTTTAGGGTGCCTGTGTCTTGTTGATTTTTAGTTTTCCCAATTTATATGCCCATGAGTGGAAGTGCCCTATGCTCTCTACGCTGTGTTTATTACTTGTTTCAGGACACACCGTACTCTTCTCCAGAGTGCCTGTTGGCAATTTACATCCCGCCGATCAGCGTAGCAAGGCTCCCATGTCTCCATGGCCTGTCCTGCTTTTCTGGTTTTTACACTTTTTTCAGCATGGCCCTTTTGACCGGTGGCAAGCGAGACTTCTTTGTAGCGCTGATTTGCCCTTCCGGCTTGCTTGGTTGGCCAAAAATGGCGTATGCGTTTTTTCCTGAATATATACAGGAAAAAACGCATACGCCCTTTTTGGCCAAGGGTATCATTGTCAACGTTTTGCCGCTTTTCATGTGCTTTAAAGGCGAGTCGAATCTACCTCCTGAAATCTGTTTCCTGCAAATCTGCCTTGCTTTCAAATCCTCTTCGTTGCCTTCCCTCAATATATTTGTGGACGAGAGTTCTCAATTATAACTCTGCACGTTTGTGAATTGCAGTGCCCCTGAGCTCCATTTGTCTCCTCGCTTTTTTGGGAGCTGGCCGCAAAAGCGCAGGATTGCTTCAGGCCCTATTTTGGTTCTGGGGGGCAGGCTGAGCCTGTGGTTCATTCTTCTTCCTGATGGGAAAATGGAGTGACCTGTGCCTGTCCCAACACCTAGGGCTAGTCTTTCGTTGGTTCCCCATCTTCCCGTTCATCCTCAGGACAAAATGCAACCTGGACGAAACAGTAGGTTAAAGGTGCTGATTCTCCAAGTAGGGAGATGGTTAGTCAATCGGCTGGAAAGGCGAACCCGAGCACAAGGAGAGGAGAAATGAGGTGCGTTTTAGAAACCTTTCCCGATCTCACGGCATACCATCTTCTGGGTTTCCCATGCATGTTTTGATGTAGGAAGATGCCCTTGTACCTGGAGATTTGAGACCCATGGGGTGGGTACCCCGCGGTATTACTTTAAAGTATCTGCATTTGCTCACCCAACCTCACCAA
Organism: Eubalaena glacialis; assembly: GCF_028564815.1. Classification (NCBI taxonomy): domain Eukaryota; kingdom Metazoa; phylum Chordata; class Mammalia; order Artiodactyla; family Balaenidae; genus Eubalaena; species Eubalaena glacialis. Next base: position 28,551 of record NW_026871405.1, read on the forward strand.
TCCTCTCAGCCCCAAGAGTGTCCAGCCTTATGTCTCATCCAGCTGTGGGTCTAGATATGGTCAATCCAGGTTGCATCAGAGACCCTGAACGGATTTTGTAAGAATTTCTCTCTCTTTCACTGTCTTTGCTTTGTGGGTTTTTTAAAGTAATGTATGTTTAGAATGGGGTTTGGCTGCTTTTCCCTGCTGTGTTGATGCCGCTTTACACCCTCTTGATTCACTTGCAGAGAGATATCGATACATTGGTTTTCAGATTCATACTACTCAGATATATTCCTGTGCGGTGACTAGGGGGTGTTGAGTCCAGTTCACTGAGCAGGGAGTAGGCCTTGTCTATTACATATTTGGCTTATGCAGCGGTGTCTGAGCTAATTTCAAACCCTTGTTTTATGCATCACCCCACCTCACCTTTCCCGTTAAGCAGCCATAGTGTGTCTTCTAAAGGTGTGACTCTGTTCTGTTTTGTAATTCAGTTCAAGTGTAGCGATTTTGACATTCCCTGTATAAGCGATATCTTAGGATAAGTGTCTTTTTCTGTGTGACTTATTTCACTTAGAATCATCGTACCTAAATCCACTCATCATGCTGCTAACTAGCCTTATGACATTGATTTCATGGCTGAGTGATATTCCATTGTGCCAAGTACCACCATTTCTTTATCCATTTTTCTCTTTCCTGGGATATTGAAGGTGTACCGAAGCGGAGATTCTTGGCAACAGATCAGCCGTAAAATTTTGGGTGCCTGTGTCGTGTTGATTTTTAGTTTTCCCAATTTATACGCCCATGAGTGGAAGTGCCCTATGCTCTCAACGCTGGGTTTATTACTTGTTTCAGGACACACCGTACTCTTCTCCAGAGTGCCTGTTGGCAATTTATATCCCGCCCATCAGCGTAGCAAGGCTCCCATGTCTCCATGGCCTGTCCTGCTTTTCTGGTTTTTACACGTTGTTCAGCATGGCCCTTTTTACCGAGGGCAAGCGAGACTTCTTTGTAGCGCTGATTTGCCCTTCCGGCTTGCTTGGTTGGCCAAAAAGGGCGTATGCGTTTTTTCCTGAATATATTCAGGAAAAAACGCATACGCCCTTTTTGGCTAAGGGCATCATTGTCAACGTTTTGCCGCTTTTCATGTGCTTTAAAGGCGAGTCGAATCTACCTCCTGAAATCTGTTTCCTGCAAATCTGCCTTGCTTTCAAATCCTCTTCGTTGCCTTCCCTCAATATATTTGTGGACGAGAGTTCTCATTTATAACTCTGCATGTTTGTGAATTGCAGTGCCCTTGAGCTCCATTTGTCTCCTCGCTTTTTTGGGAGCTGGCCGCAAAAGCGCAGGATTGCTTCAGGCCCTATTTTGGTTCTGGGGGGCAGGCTGAGCCTGTGGTTCATTCTTCTTCCTGATGGGAAAATGGAGTGACCTGTGCCTGTCCCAACACCTAGGGCTAGTCTCTCGTTGGTTCCCCGTCTTCCCGTTCATCCTCAGGACAAATTGCAACCTGGACGAAACAGGAGGTTAAAGGTGCTGATTCTCCAAGTAGGGAGATGGTTAGTCAAGCGGCTGGAATGGCGAACCCGAGCACAAGGAGAGGAGAAATGAGGTGCGTTTTAGAAACCTTTCCCGATCTCACGGCATACCATCTTCTGGGTTTCCCATGCATGTTTTGATGTAGGAAGATTCCCTTGTACCTGGAGATTTGAGACCCATGGGGTGGGTACCCCGCGGTATTACTTTAAAGTATCTGCATTTGCTCACCCAACCTCACCAATCCTCTCAGCCCCAAGAGTGTCCAGCCTTATGTCTCATCCAGCTGTGGGTCTAGATATGGTCAATCCAGGTTGCATCAGAGACCCTGAACGGATTTTGTAAGAATTTCTCTCTCTTTCACTGTCTTTGCTTTGTGGGTTTTTTAAAGTAATGTATGTTTAGAATGGGGTTTGGCTGCTTTTCCCTGCTGTGTTTATGCCACTTTACACCCTCTTGATTCACTTGCAGAGAGATATCAATACATAGGTTTTCAGATTCATACTAGTCAGTTATATTCTTGTGCGGTGACTAGGGGGTGTTTAGTCCAGTACACTGACCAGGGAGTAGGCCTTGTCTATTACATATTTGGCTTATGGAGCGGTGTCTGAGCTAATTTCAAACCCTTGTTTTATGCATCACCCCACCTCACCTTTCCCGTTAAGCAGCCATAGTGTGTCTTCTAAAGGTGTGCCTCTGTTCTGTTTTGTAATTCAGTTCAAGTGTAACGATTTTGACATTCCCTCTATAAGCGATATCTTAGGATAAGTGTCTTTTTCTGTGTGACTTATTTCACTTAGAATCATCGTACCTAAATCCACTCATCATGCTGCTAACTAGCCTTATGACATTGATTTCATGGCTGAGTGATATTCCATTGTGCCAAGTACTACCATTTCTTTATCCATTTTTCTCTTTCCTGGGATATTGAAGGTGTACCGAAGCGGAGGTTCTTGGAAACAGAGCAGCCGTAAACTTTAGGGTGCCTGTGTCTTGTTGATTTTTAGTTTTCCCAATTTATACGCCCATGAGTGGAAGTGCCCTATGCTCTCAACGCTGTGTTTATTACTTGTTTCAGGACACACCGTACTCTTCTCCAGAGTGCCTGTTGGCAATTTATATCCCACCCATCAGCGTAGCAAGGCTCCCATGTCTCCATGGCCTGTCCTGCTTTTCTGGTTTTTACTGTTTGTTCAGCATGGCCCTTTTGACCGAGGGCAAGCGAGACTTGTTTGTAGCGCTGATTTGCCCTTCCGGCTTGCTTGGTTGGCCAAAAAGGGCGTATGCGTTTTTTCCTGAATATATTCGGGAAAAAACGCATACGCCCTTTTTGGCCAAGGGCATCATTGTCAACGTTTTGCCGCTTTTCATGTGCTTTAAAGGCGAGTCGATTCTACCTCCTGAAATCTGTTTCCTGCAAATCTGCCTTGCTTTCAAATCCTCTTCGTTGCCTTCCCTCAATATATTTGTGGACGAGAGTTCTCATTTATAACTCTGCACGTTTGTGAATTGCAGTGCCCCTGAGCTCCATTTGTCTCCTCGCTTTTTTGGGAGCTGGCCGCAAAAGCGCAGGATTGCTTCAGGCCCTATTTTGGTTCTGGGGGGCAGGCTGAGCCTGTGGTTCATTCTTCTTCCTGATGGGAAAATGGAGTGACCTATGCCTGTCCCAACACCTAGGGCTCGTCTCTCATTGGTTCCACGTCTTCCCGTTCATCCTCAGGACAGATTGCAACCTGTACAATCAGGAGGTTAAAGGTGCTGATTCTCCAAATAGGGAGATGGTTAGTCAAGCGGCTGGAATGGCGAACCCGAGCACAAGGAGAGGAGAAATGAGGTGCGTTTTAGAAACCTTTCCCGATCTCATGGCATACCATCTTCTGGGTTTCCCATGCATGTTTTGATGTAGGAAGATGCCCTTGTACCTGGAGATTTGAGACCCATGGGGTGTGTTCCCAGCAGTGTTACTTTAAAGTATCTGCGTTTGCTCACCCAACCTCACCAATCCTCTCAGCCCCAAGAGGGTCCAGCCTTATGTCTCATCCAGCTGTGGGTCTAGATATGGTCAATCCAGGTTGCATCATAGACCCTGAACGGATTTTGTAAGAATTTCTCTCTCTTTCACTGTCTTTGTTTTGTGGGTTTTTTAAAGTAATTTATGTTTAGAATTGGGCTTGGCTGCTTTTCCCTGCTGTGTTGATGCCGCTTTACACCCTCTTGATTCACTTGCAGAGAGATATCGATACATAGGTTTTCAGATTCTTACTAGTCAGATATATTCTTGTGTGGTGACTAGGGTGTGTTGAGTCCAGTTCACTGAGCAGGGAGTAGGCCTTGTCTATTACATATTTGGCTTATGGAGCGGTCTCTGAGCTAATTTCAAACCCTTGTTTTATGCATCACCCCACCTCACCTTTCCCGTTAAGCAGCCATAGTGTGTCTTCTAAAGGTGTGACTCTGTTCTCTTTTGTAATTCAGTTCAAGTGTAGCGATTTTGACATTCCCTCTATAAGGAATATCTTAGGTTAAGTGTCTTTTTCTGTGTGACTTATTTCACTTAGAATCATCGTACCTAAATCCACTCATCATGCTGCTAACTAGCCTTATGACATTGATTTCATGGCTGAGTGATATTCCATTGTGCCAAGTACCACCATTTCTTTATCCATTTTTCTCTTTCCTGGGATATTGAAGGTGTACCGAAGCGGAGGTTCTTGGAAACAGAGCAGACGTAATCTTTAGGGTGCCTGTGTCTTGTTGATTTTTAGTTTTCCCAATTTATACGCTCATGAGTGGAAGTGCCCTATGCTCTCTACGCTGTGTTTATTACTTGTTTCAGGACACACCGTACTCTTCTCCAGAGTGCCTGTTGGCAATTTACATCCCGCCCATCAGCGTAGCAAGGCTCCCATGTCTCCATGGCCTGTCCTGCTTTTCTGGTTTTTACACTTTGTTCAGCATGGCCCTTTTGACCGAGGGCAAGCGAGACTTCTTTGTAGCGCTGATTTGCCCTTCCGGCTTGCTTGGTTGGCCTAAAAGGGCGTATGCGTTTTTTCCTGAATATATTCAGGAAAAAACGCATACGCCCTTTTTGGCCAAGGGCATCATTGTCAACGTTTTGCCGCTTTTCATGTGCTTTAAAGGCGAGTCGAATCTACCTCCTGAAATTTGTTTCCTGCAAATCTGCCTTGCTTTCAAATCCTCTTCGTTGCCTTCCCTCAATATATTTGTGGACGAGAGTTCTCATTTATAACTCTGCACGTTTGTGAATTGCAGTGCCCGTGAGCTCCATTTGTCTCCTCGCTTTTTTGGGAGCTGGCCGCAAAAGCGCAGGATTGCTTCAGGCCCTATTTTGGTTCTGGGGGGCAGGCTGAGCCTGTGGTTCATTCTTCTTCCTGATGGGAAAATGGAGTGACCTGTTCCTGTCCCAAAACCTAGGGCCAGTCTCTCGTTGGTTCCCCGTCTTCCCGTTCATCCTCAGGACAAATTGCAACCTGGACGAAACAGGAGGTTAAAGGTGCTGATTCTCCAAGTAGGGAGATGTTTAGTCAAGCGGCTGGAATGGCGAACACGAGCACAAGGAGAGGAGAAATGAGGTGTGTTTTAGAAACCTTTCCCGATCTCACAGCATACCATCTTCTGGGTTTCCCATGCATGTTTTGATGTAGGAAGATTCCCTTGTACCTGGAGATTTGAGAACCATTGGTTGGGTACCCCGCGGTATTACTTTAAAGTATCTGCATTTGCTCACCCAACCTCACCAATCCTCTCAGCCCCAAGAGTGTCCAGCCTTATGTCTCATCCAGCTGTGGGTCTAGATAAGGTCAATCCAGGTTGCATCAGAGACCCTGAACGGATTTTGTAAGAATTTCTCTCTCTTTCACTGTCTTTGCTTTGTGGGTTTTTTAAAGTAATGTATGTTTAGAATGGGTTTTGGCTGCTTTTCCCTGCTGTGTTTATGCCGCTTTACACCCTCTTGATTCACTTGCAGAGAGATATCGATACATAGGTTTTTGAGATTCATACTAGTCAGATATATTCTTGTGCGGTGACTAGGGGGTGTTGAGTCCAGTTCACTGAGCAGGGAGTAGGCCTTGTCTAGTACATATTTGGCTTATGGAGCGGTGTCTGAGCTAATTTCAAACCCTTGTTTTATGCATCACCCCACCTCACCTTTCCGGTTAAGTAGCCATAGTGTGTCTTCTAAAGGTGTGCCTCTGTTCTGTTTTGTAATTCAGTTCAATTGTAGCGATTTTGGCATTCCCTCTATAAGCGATATCTTAGGATAAGTGCCATTTTCTGTGTGACTTATTTCACTTAGAATTATCGTACCTAAATCCACTCATCATGCTGCTAAGTAGCCTTATGACATTCATTTCATGGCTGAGTGATATTCCATTGTGCCAAGTACCACCATTTCTTTATCCATTTTTCTCTTTCCTGGGATATTGAAGGTGTACCGAAGCGGAGATTCTTGGAAACAAAGCAGCCGTAAACTTTAGGGTGCCTGTGTCTTGTTGATTTTTACTTTTCCCAATTATACGCCCATGAGTGGAAGTGCCCTATGCTCTCTACGCTGTGTTTATTACTTGTTTCAGGACACACCGTACTCTTCTCCAGAGTGCCTGTTGGCAATTTACATCCCGCCCATCAGCGTAGCAAGGCTCCCATGTCTCCATGGCCTGTCCTGCTTTTCTGGTTTTTACTGTTTGTTCAGCATGGCCCTTTTGACCGAGGGCAAGCGAGACTTCTTTGTAGCGCTGATTTGCCCTTCCGGCTTGCTTGGTTAGCCAAAAAGGGCGTATGCGTTTTTTCCTGAATATATTCAGGAAAAAACGCATACGCCCTTTTTGGCCAAGGGCATCATTGTCAACGTTTTGCCGCTTTTCATGTGCTTTCAAGGCGAGTCGAATCTACCTCCTGAAATCTGTTTCCTGCAAATCTGCCTTGCTTTCAAATCCTCTTCGTTGCCTTCCCTCAATATATTTGTGGACGAGAGTTCTCATTTATAACTCTGCACGTTTGTGAATTGCAGTGCCCCTGAGCTCCATTTGTCTCCTCGCTTTTTTGGGAGCTGGCCGCAAAAGCGCAGGATTGCTTCAGGCCCTATTTTGGTTCTGGGGGGCAGGCTGAGCCTGTGGTTCATTCTTCTTCCTGATGGGAAAATGGAGTGACCTATGCCTGTCCCAACACCTAGGGCTCGTCTCTCGTTGGTTCCGCGTCTTCCCGTTCATCCTCAGGACAAATTGCAACCTGTACAATCAGGAGGTTAAAGGTGCTGATTCTCCAAGTAGGGAGATGGTTAGTCAAGCGGCTGGAATGGCGAACCCGAGCACAAGGAGAGGAGAAATGAGGTGCGTTTTAGAAACCTTTCCCGATCTCATGGCATACCATCTTCTGGGTTTCCCATGCATGTTTTGATGTAGGAAGATGCCCTTGTACCTGGAGATTTGACACCCATGGGGTGTGTTCCCAGCAGTGTTACTTTAAAGTATCTGGGTTTGCACACCCAACCTCACCAATACTCTCAGCCCCAAGAGTGTCCAGCCTTCTGTCTCATCCAGCTGTGGGTCTAGATATGGTCAATCCAGGTTGCATCATAGACCCTGAATGGATTTTGTAAGAATTTCTCTCTCTTTAAGTGTCTTTGTTTTGTGGGTTTTTTAAAGTAATTTATGTTTAGAATCGGGCTTGGCTGCTTTTCCCTGCTGTGTTGATGCTGCTTTACACCCTCTTGATTCACTTGCAGAGAGATATCGATACATAGGTTTTCAGATTCTTACTAGTCAGATATATTCTTGTGTGGTGACTAGGGTGTGTTGAGTCCAGTTCACTGAGCAGGGAGTAGGCCTTGTCTAGTACATATTTGGCTTATGGAGCGGTGTCTGAGCTAATTTCAAACCCTTGTTTTATGCATCACCCCACCTCACCTTTCCCGTTAAGCAGCCATAGTGTGTCTTCTAAAGGTGTGCCTCTGTTCTGTTTTGTAATTCAGTTCAAGTGTAGCGATTTTGACATTCCCTCTATAAGCGATATCTTAGGATAAGTGCCTTTTTCTGTGTGACTTATTTCACTTAGAATCATCGTACCTAAATCCACTCATCATGCTGCTAAGTAGCCTTATGACATTGATTTCATGGCTGAGTGATACTCCATTGTGCCAAGTACCACCATTTCTTTATCCATTTTTCTCTTTCCTGGGATATTGTAGGTGTACCGAAGCGGAGATTCTTGGAAACAGAGCAGCCGTAAACTTTAGGTTGCCTGTGTCTTGTTGATTTTTAGTTTTCCCAATTTATACGCCCATGAGTGGAAGTGCCCTATGCTCTCTACGCTGTGTTTATTACTTGTTTCAGGACACACCGTACTCTTCTCCAGAGTGCCTGTTGGCAATTTATATCCCGCCCATCAGCGTAGCAAGGCTCCCATGTCTGCATGGCCTGTCCTGCTTTTCTGGTTTTTACACTTTGTTCAGCATGGCCCTTTTGACCGAGGGCAAGCGAGACTTCTTTGTGGCGCTGATTTGCCCTTCCGGCTTGCTTGGTTGGCCAAAAAGGGCGTATGCGTTTTTTCCTGAATATATTCAGGAAAAAACGCATACGCCCTTTTTGGCCAAGGGCATCATTGTCAACGTTTTGCCGCTTTTCATGTGCTTTAAAGGCGAGTCGAATCTACCTCCTGAAATCTGTTTCCTGCAAATCTGCCTTGCTTTCAAATCCTCTTCGTTGCCTTCCCTCAATATATTTGTGGACGAGAGTTCTCATTTATAACTCTGCACGTTTGTGAATTGCAGTGCCCCTGAGCTCCATTTGTCTCCTCGCTTTTTTGGGAGCTGGCCGCAAAAGCGCAGGATTGCTTCAGGCCCTATTTTGGTTCTGGGGGGCAGGCTGAGCCTGTGGTTCATTCTTCTTCCTGATGGGAAAATGGAGTGACCTGTGCCTGTCCCAACACCTAGGGCTAGTCTCTCGTTGGTTCCCCGTCTTCCCGTTCATCCTCAGGACAAATTGCAACCTGGACGAAACAGGAGGTTAAAGGTGCTGATTCTCCAAGTAGGGAGATGGTTAGTCAAGCGGCTGGAATGGCGAACCCGAGCACAAGGAGAGGAGAAATGAGGTGCGTTTTAGAAACCTTTCTCGATCTCACGGCATACCATCTTCTGGGTTTCCCATGCATGTTTTGATGTAGGAAGATTCCCTTGTACCTGGAGATTTGAGAACCATGGGGTGGGTACCCCGTGGTATTACTTTAAAGTATCTGCATTTGCTCACCCAACCTCACCAATCCTCTCAGCCTCAAGAGTGTCCAGCCTTATGTCTCATCCAGCTGTGGGTCTAGATATGGTCAATCCAGGTTGCATCAGAGACCCTGAACGGATTTTGTAAGAATTTCTCTCTCTTTCACTGTCTTTGCTTTGTGGGTTTTTTAAAGTAATGTATGTTTAGAATGGGGTTTGTCTGCTTTTCCCTGCTGTGTTTATGCCGCTTTACACCCTCTTGATTCACGTGCAGAGAGATATCGATACATAGGTTTTTGAGATTCATACTAGTCAGATATATTCTTGTGCGGTGACTAGGGGGTGTTGAGTCCAGTTCACTGAGCAGGGAGTAGGCCTTGTCTAGTACATATTTGGCTTATGGAGCGGTGTCTGAGCTAATTTCAAACCCTTGTTTTATGCATCACCCCACCTCACCTTTCCGGTTAAGCAGCCATAGTGTGTCTTCTAAAGGTGTGCCTCTGTTCTGTTTTGTAATTCAGTTCAAGTGTAGCGATTTTGGCATTCCCTCTATAAGCGATATCTTAGGATAAGTGCCTTTTTCTGTGTGACTTATTTCACTTAGAATCATCGTACCTAAATTCACTCATCATGCTGCTAAGTAGCCTTATGACATTCATTTCATGGCTGAGTGATATTCCATTGTGCCAAGTACCACCATTTCTTTATCCATTTTTCTCTTTCCTGGGATATTGAAGGTGTACCGAAGCGGAGATTCTTGGAAACAAAGCAGCCGTAAACTTTAGGGTGCCTGTGTCTTGTTGATTTTTACTTTTCCCAATTATACGCCCATGAGTGGAAGTGCCCTATGCTCTCTACGCTGTGTTTATTACTTGTTTCAGGACACACCGTACTCTTCTCCAGAGTGCCTCTTGGCAATTTACATCCCGCCCATCAGCGTAGCAAGGCTCCCATGTCTCCATGGCCTGTCCTGCTTTTCTGGTTTTTACTGTTTGTTCAGCATGGCCCTTTTGACCGAGGGCAAGCGAGACTTCTTTGTAGCGCTGATTTGCCCTTCCGGCTTGCTTGGTTGGCCAAAAAGGGCGTATGCGTTTTTTCCTGAATATATTCAGGAAAAAACGCATACGCCCTTTTTGGCCAAGGGCATCATTGTCAACGTTTTGCCGCTTTTCATGTGCTTTCAAGGCGAGTCGAATCTACCTCCTGAAATCTGTTTCCTGCAAATCTGCCTTGCTTTCAAATCCTCTTCGTTGCCTTCCCTCAATATATTTGTGGACGAGAGTTCTCATTTATAACTCTGCACGTTTGTGAATTGCAGTGCCCCTGAGCTCCATTTGTCTCCTCGCTTTTTTGGGAGCTGGCCGCAAAAGCGCAGGATTGCTTCAGGCCCTATTTTGGTTCTGGGGGGCAGGCTGAGCCTGTGGTTCATTCTTCTTCCTGATGGGAAAATGGAGTGACCTATGCCTGTCCCAACACCTAGGGCTCGTCTCTCGTTGGTTCCGCGTCTTCCCGTTCATCCTCAGGACAAATTGCAACCTGTACAATCAGGAGGTTAAAGGTGCTGATTCTCTAAGTAGGGAGATGGTTAGTCAAGCGGCTGGAATGGCGAACCCGAGCACAAGGAGAGGAGAAATGAGGTGCGTTTTAGAAACCTTTCCCGATCTCATGGCATACCATCTTCTGGGTTTCCCATGCATGTTTTGATGTAGGAAGATGCCCTTGTACCTGGAGATTTGAGACCCATGGGGTGTGTTCCCAGCAGTGTTACTTTAAAGTATCTGGGTTTGCTCACCCAACCTCACCAATACTCTCAGCCCCAAGAGTGTCCAGCCTTATGTCTCATCCAGCTGTGGGTCTAGATATGGTCAATCCAGGTTGCATCATAGACCCTGAATGGATTTTGTAAGAATTTCTCTCTCTTTAACTGTCTTTGTTTTGTGGGTTTTTTAAAGTAATTTATGTTTAGAATCAGGCTTGGCTGCTTTTCCCTGCTGTGTTGATGCTGCTTTACACCCTCTTGATTCACTTGCAGAGAGATATCGATACATAGGTTTTCAGATTCTTACTAGTCAGATATATTCTTGTGTGGTGACTAGGGTGTGTTGAGTCCAGTTCACTGAGCAGGGAGTAGGCCTTGTCTATTACATATTTGGCTTATGGAGCGGTCTCTGAGCTAATTTCAAACCCTTGTTTTATGCATCACCCCACCTCACCTTTCCCGTTAAGCAGCCATAGTGTGTCTTCTAAAGGTGTGACTCTGTTTTGTTTTGTAATTCAGCTCAAGTGTAGCGATTTTGACATTCCCTCTATAAGCGATATCTTAGGATAAGTGTCTTTTTCTCTGTGACTTATTTCACTTAGAATCATCGTACCTAAATCCACTCATCATGCTGCTAAGTAGCCTTATGACATTGATTTCATGGCTGAGTGATATTCCATTGTGCCAAGTACCACCATTTCTTTATCCATTTTTCTCTTTCCTGGGATATTGAAGGTGTATCGATGCGGAGATTCTTGGAAACAGAGCAGCCGTAAACTTTAGGGTGCCTGTGTCTTGTTGATTTTTAGTTTTCCCAATTTATACGCCCATGAGTGGAAGTGCCCTATGCTCTCTACGCTGTGTTTATTACTTGTTTCAGGACACACCGTACTCTTCTCCAGAGTGCCTGTTGGCAATTTATATCCCGCCCATCAGCGTAGCAAGGCTCCCATGTCTGCATGGCCTGTCCTGCTTTTCTGGTTTTTACACTTTGTTCAGCATGGCCCTTTTGACCGAGGGCAAGCGAGACTTCTTTGTGGCGCTGATTTGCCCTTCCGGCTTGCTTGGTTGGCCAAAAAGGGCGTATGCGTTTTTTCCTGAATATATTCAGGAAAAAACGCATACGCCCTTTTTGGCCAAGGGCATCATTGTCAACGTTTTGCCGCTTTTCATGTGCTTTAAAGGCGAGTCGAATCTACCTCCTGAAATCTGTTTCCTGCAAATCTGCCTTGCTTTCAAATCCTCTTCGTTGCCTTCCCTCAATATATTTGTGGACGAGAGTTCTCATTTATAACTCTGCACGTTTGTGAATTGCAGTGCCCCTGAGCTCCATTTGTCTCCTCGCTTTTTTGGGAGCTGGCCGCAAAAGCGCAGGATTGCTTCAGGCCCTATTTTGGTTCTGGGGGGCAGGCTGAGCCTGTGGTTCATTCTTCTTCCTGATGGGAAAATGGAGTGACCTATGCCTGTCCCAACACCTAGGGCTCGTCTCTCGTTGGTTCCGCGTCTTCCCGTTCATCCTCAGGACAAATTGCAACCTGGAGGAAACAGGAGGTTAAAGGTGCTGATTCTCCAAGTAGGGAGATGGTTAGTCAAGCGGCTGGAATGGCGAACCCGAGAACAAGGAGAGGAGAAATGAGGTGCGTTTTAGAAACCTTTCCCGATCTCACGGCATACCATCTTCTGGGTTTCCCATGCATGTTTTGATGTAGGAAGATTCCCTTGTACCTGGAGATTTGAGACCCATGGCGTGGGTACCCCGCGGTATTACTTTAAAGTATCTGCATTTGCTCACCCAACCTCACCAATCCTCTCAGCCCCAAGAGTGTCCAGCCTTATGTCTCATCCAGCTGTGGGTCTAGATATGGTCAATCCAGGTTGCATCAGAGACCCTGAACGGATTTTGTAAGAATTTCTCTCTCTTTCACTGTCTTTGCTTTGTGGGTTTTTTAAAGTAATGTATGTTTAGAATGGGGTTTGGCTGCTTTTCCCTGCTGTGTTTATGCCGCTTTACACCCTCTTGATTCACTTGCAGAGAGATATCGATACATAGGTTTTCAGATTCATACTAGTCAGATATATTCTTGTGCGGTGACTAGGGGGTGTTGAGTCCAGTTCACTGAGCAGGGAGTAGGCCTTGTCTAGTACATATTTGGCTTATGGAGCGGTGTCTGAGCTAATTTCAAACCCTTGTTTTATGCATCACCCCACCTCACCTTTCCGGTTAAGCAGCCATAGTGTGTCTTCTAAAGGTGTGCCTCTGTTCTGTTTTGTAATTCAGTTCAATTGTAGCGATTTTGACATTCCCTCTATAAGCGATATCTTAGGATAAGTGCCTTTTTCTGTGTGACTTATTTCACTTAGAATCATCGTACCTAAATCCACTCATCATGCTGCTAAGTAGCCTTATGAGATTGATTTCATGGCTGAGTGATATTCCATTGTGCCAAGTACCACCATTTCTTTCTCCATTTTTCTCTTTCCTGGGATATTGAAGGTGTACCGAAGCGGAGATTCTTGGAAACAGAGCAGCCGTAAACTTTAGGGTGCCTGTGTCTTGTTGATTTTTAGTTTTCCCAATTTATACGCCCATGAGTGGAAGTGCCCTATGCTCTCTACGCTGTGTTTATTACTTGTTTCAGGACACACCGTACTCTTCTCCAGAGTGCCTGTTGGCAATTTACATCCCGCCCATCAGCGTAGCAAGGCTCCCATGTCTCCATGGCCTGTACAGCTTTTCTGGTTTTTACACTTTCTTCAGCATGGCCCTTTTGACCGAGGGCAAGCGAGACTTCTTTGTAGCGCTGATTTGCCCTTCCGGCTTGCTTGGTTGGCCAAAAAGGGCGTATGCGTTTTTTCCTGAATATATTCAGGAAAAAACGCATACGCCCTTTTTGGCCAAGGGCATCATTGTCAACGTTTTGCCGCTTTTCATGTGCTTTAAAGGCGAGTCGAATCTACCTCGTGAAATCTGTTTCCTGCAAATCTGCCTTGCTGTCAAATCCTCTTCGTTGCCTTCCCTCAATATATTTGTGAACGAGAGTTCTCATTTATAACTCTGCCCGTTTGTGAATTGCAGTGCCCCTGAGCTCCATTTGTCTCCTCGCTTTTTTGGGAGCTGGCCGCAAAAGCGCAGGATTGCTTCAGGCCCTATTTTGGTTCTGGGGGGAAGGCTGAGCCTGTGGTTCATTCTTCTTCCTGATGGGAAAATGGAGTGACCTATGCCTGTCCCAACACCTAGGGCTCGTCTCTCGTTGGTTCCGCGTCTTCCCGTTCATCCTCAGGACAAATTGCAACCTGTACAATCAGGAGGTTAGAGGTGCTGATTCTCCAATAGGGAGATGGTTAGTCAAGCGGCTGGAATGGCGAACCCGAGCACAAGGAGAGGAGAAATGAGGTGCGTTTTAGAAACCTTTCCTGATCTCATGGCATACCATCTTCTGGGTTTCCCATGCATGTTTTGATGTAGGAAGATGCCATTGTACCTGGAGATTTGAGACCCATGGGGTGTGTTCCCCGCAGTGTTACTTTAAAGTATCTGCGTTTGCTCACCCAACCTCACCAATCCTCTCAGCCCCAAGAGTGTCCAGCCTTATGTCTCATCCAGCTGTGGGTCTAGATATGGTCAATCCAGGTTGCATCAGTGACCCTGAACGGATTTTGTAAGAATTTCTCTCTGTTTCACTGTCTTTGTTTTGTGGGTTTTTTAAAGTAATTTATGTTTAGAATGGGTCTTGGCTGCTTTTCCCTGCTGTGTTGATGCCGCTTTACACCCTCTTGATTCACTTGCAGAGAGATATCGATACATAGGTTTTCAGATTCTTACTAGTCAGATATATTCTTGTGCGGTGACTAGGGGGTGTTGAGTCCAGTTCACTGAGCAGGGAGTAGGCCTTGTCTATTACATATTTGGCTTATGGAGCGGTCTCTGAGCTTATTTCAAACCCTTGTTTTATGCATCACCCCACCTCACCTTTCCCGTTAAGCAGCCATAGTGTGTCTTCTAAAGGTGTGACTCTGTTCTGTTTTGTAATTCAGTTCAAGTGTAGCGATTTTGACATTCCCTCTATAAGCGATATCTTAGGATAAGTGTCTTTTTCTGTGTGACTTATTTCACTTAGAATCATCGTCGCTAAATCCACTCATCATGCTGCTAACTAGCCTTATGACATTGATTTCATGGCTGAGTGATATTCCATTGTGCCAAGTACCACCATTTGTTTATCCATTTTTCTCTTTCCTGGGATATTGAAGGTGTACCGAAGTGGAGGTTCTTGGAAACAGAGCAGCCGTAAAGTTTGGGGTGCCTGTGTCTTGTTGATTTTTAGTTTTCCCAATTTATACGCCCATGAGTGGAAGTGCCCTATGCTCTCTAAGCTGTGTTTATTACTTGTTTCAGGACACACCGTACACTTCTCCAGAGTGCCTGTTGGCAATTTACATCCCGCCCATCAGCGTAGCAAGGCTCCCATGTCTCCATGGCCTGTCCTGCTTTTCTGGTTTTTACACTTTTTTCAGCATGGCCCTTTTGACCGAGGGCAAGCAAGACTTCTTTGTAGCGCTGATTTGCCCTTCCGGCTTGCTTGGTTGGCCAAAAAGGGCGTATGCGTTTTTTCCTGAATATATTCAGGAAAAAACGCATACGCCCTTTTTGGCCAAGGGCATCATTGTCAACGTTTTGCCGCTTTTCATGTGCTTTAAAGGCGAGTCGAATCTACCTCCTGAAATCTGTTTCCTGCAAATCTGCCTTGCTTTCAAATCCTCTTCGTTGCCTTCCCTCAATATATTTGTGGACGAGAGTTCTCATTTATAACTCTGCACGTTTGTGAATTGCCGTGCCCCTGAGCTCCATTTGTCTACTCGCTTTTTTGGGAGCTGGCCGCAAAAGCGCAGGATTGTTTCAGGTCCTATTCGGCTTCCAGGGGGCAGGCGGAGCCTGTGGTTCATTCTTCTTCCTGATGGGAAAATGGAGTGACCTGTGCCTGTCCCAACACCTAGGGCTAGTCTCTCGTTTGTTCCCCGTCTTCCCGTTCATCCTCAGGACAAATTGCAACCTGGACGAAACAGGAGGTTAAAGGTGCTGATTCTCCAAGTAGGGAGATGGTTAGTCAAGCGGCTGGAATGGCGAACCCGAGCCCAAGGACAGGAGAAATGAGGTGCGTTTTAGAAACATTTCCCGATCTCACGGCATACCATCTTCTGGGTTTCCCATGCATGTTTTGATGTAGGAAGATGCCCTTGTACCTGGAGATTTGAGACCCATGGGGTGTGTACCCCGCGGTGTTATTTTAAGTATCTGGGTTTGCTCACCCAACCTCACCAATACTCTCAGCCCCAAGAGTGTCCAGCCTTATGTCTCATCCAGCTGTGGGTCTAGATATGGTCAATCCAGGTTGCATCAGTGACCCTGAACGGATTTTGTAAGAATTTCTCTCTCTTTCACTGTCTTTGTTTTGTGGGTTTTTTAAAGTAATTTATGTTTAGAATGGGTCTTGGCTGCTTTTCCCTGCTGTGTTGATGCCGCTTTACACCCTCTTGATTCACTTGCAGAGACATATCGATACATAGGTTTTCAGATTCTTACTAGTCAGATATATTCTTGTGCGGTGACTAGGGGGTGTTGAGTCCAGTTCACTGAGCAGGGAGTAGGCCTTGTCTATTACATATTTGGCTTATGGAGCGGTCTCTGAGCTTATTTCAAACCCTTGTTTTATGCATCACCCCACCTCACCTTTCCCGTTAAGCAGCCATAGTGTGTCTTCTAAAGGTGTGACTCTGTTCTGTTTTGTAATTCAGTTCAAGTGTAGCGATTTTGACATTCCCTCTATAAGCGATATCTTAGGATAAGTGTCTTTTTCTGTGTGACTTATTTCACTTAGAATCATCGTCGCTAAATCCACTCATCATGCTGCTAACTAGCCTTATGACATTGATTTCATGGCTGAGTGATATTCCATTGTGCCAAGTACCACCATTTGTTTATCCATTTTTCTCTTTCCTGGGATATCGAAGGTGTACCGAAGTGGAGGTTCTTGGAAACAGAGCAGCCGTAAAGTTTGGGGTGCCTGTGTCTTGTTGAGTTTTAGTTTTCCCGATTTATACGCCCATGAGTGGAAGTGCCCTATGCTCTCTAAGCTGTGTTTATTACTTGTTTCAGGACACACCGTACACTTCTCCAGAGTGCCTGTTGGCAATTTACATCCCACCCATCAGCGTAGCAAGGCTCCCATGTCTCCATGGCCTGTCCTGCTTTTCTGGTTTTTACACTTTCTTCAGCATGGCCCTTTTGACCGAGGGCAAGCGAGACTTCTTTGTAGCACTGATTTGCCCTTCCGGCTTGCTTGGTTGGCCAAAGAGGGCGTATGCGTTTTTTCCTGAATATATTCAGGAAAAAACGCATACGCCCTCTTTGGCCAAGGGCATCATTGTCAACGTTTTGCCGCTTTTCATGTGCTTTAAAGGCGAGTCGAATCTACCTCCTGAAATCTGTTTCCTGCAAATCTGCCTTGCTTTCAAATCCTCTTCGTTGCCTTCCCTCAATATATTTGTGGATGAGCGTTCTCATTTATAACTCTGCACGTTTGTGAATTGCAGTGCCCCTGAGCTCCATGTTGTCTACTTGCTTTTTTGGGAGCTGGCCGCAAAAGCGCAGGATTGCTTCAGGCCCTATTTTGGTTCTGGGGGGCAGGCCGAGCCTGCGGTTCATTCTTCTTCCTGATGGGAAATTGGAGTGACCTGTGCATGTCCCAAAACCTTGGGCTAGTCTCTCGTTGGTTCCCCGTCTTCCCGTTCATCCTCAGGACAAATTGCAACCTGTACGAAACAGGAGGTTAAAGGTGCTGATTCTCCAAGTAGGGAGATGGTTAGTCAAGCGGCTGGAATGGCGAACCCGAGCACAAGGAGAGGAGAAATGAGGTGCGTTTTAGAAACCTTTCCCGATCTCACGGCATACCATCTTCTGGGTTTCCCATGCATGTTTTGATGTAGGAAGATGCCCTTGTACCTGGAGATTTGAGACCCATGTGGTGGGTACCCCGCGGTATTACTTTAAAGTATCTGCGTTTGCTCACCCAACCTCACCAATCCTCTCAGCCCCAAGAGTGTCCAGCCTTATGTCTCATCCAGCTGTGGGTCTAGATATGGTCAATCCAGGTGGCATCAGAGCCCCTGAACGGATTTTGTAAGAATTTCTCTCTCTTTCACTGTCTTTGTTGTGTGGGATTTTTTAAGTAATTTATGTTTAGAATGGGGCTTGGCTGCTTTTCCCTGCTGTGTTTATGCCGCTTTACACCCTCTTGATTCACTTGCAGAGAGATATCGATACATAGGTTTTCAGATTCTTACTAGTCAGATATATTCTTGTGCGGTGACTAGGGGGTGTTGAGTCCAGTTCACTGAGCAGGGAGTAGGCCTTGTCTATTACATATTTGGCTTATGGAGCGGTCTCTGAGCTAATTTCAAACCCTTGTTTTATGCATCACCCCACCTCACCTTTCCCGTTAAGCAGCCATAGTGTGTCTTCTAAAGGTGTGACTCTGTTCTGTTTTGTAATTCAGTTCAAGTGTAGCGATTTTGACATTCCCTCTATAAGCGATATCGTAGGATAAGTGTCTTTTTCTGTGTGACTTATTTCACTTAGAATCATCGTACCTAAATGGACTCATCATGCTGCAAACTAGCCTTATGACATTGATTTCATGGCTGAGTGATATGCCATTGTGCCAAGTACCACCATTTGTTTATCCATTTTTCTCTTTCCTGGGATATTGAAGGTGTACCGAAGTGGAGGTTCTTGGAAACAGAGCAGCCGTAAAGGTTGGGGTGCCTGTGTCTTGTTGATTTTTATTTTTCCCAAATTATACGCCCATGAGTGGAAGTGCCCTATGCTCTCTATGCTGTGTTTATTTCTTATTTCAGGACACACCGTAAACTTCTCCAGAGTGCCTATTGGCAATTTACATCCCGCACATCAGCGTAGCAAGGCTCCCATGTCTCCATGGCCTGTCCTGCTTTTCCGGTTTTTAAACTTTTTTCAGAATGGCCCTTTTGACCGAGGGCAAGCGAGACTTCTTTGTAGCGCTGATTTGCCCTTCCGGCTTGCTTGGTTGGCCAAAAAGGGCCTATGGGTTTTTTCCTGAATATATTCAGGAAAAAACGCATAAGCCCTTTTTGGCCAAGGGCATCATTGTCAACGTTTTGCCGCTTTTCATGTGCTTTAAAGGCGAGTCGAATCTACCTCCTGAAATCTGTTTCCTGCAAATCTGCCTTGCTTTCAAATCCTCTTCGTTGCCTTCCCTCAATATATTTGTGGACGAGAGTTCTCATTTATAACTCTGCACGTTTGTGAATTGCAGTGCCCCTGAGCTCCATTTGTCTACTCGCTTTTTTGGGAGCTGGCCGCAAAAGCGCAGGATTGTTTCAGGCCCTATTCGGCTTCCAGGGGGCAGGCGGAGCCTGTGGTTCATT
Organism: Eubalaena glacialis; assembly: GCF_028564815.1. NCBI lineage: Eukaryota > Metazoa > Chordata > Mammalia > Artiodactyla > Balaenidae > Eubalaena > Eubalaena glacialis. The sequence continues at coordinate 47,519 of NW_026871405.1, forward strand.
CTTCTTCCTGATGGGAAAATGGAGTGACCTGTGCCTGTCCCAACACCTAGGGCTAGTCTCTCGTTGGTTCCCCGTCTTCCCGTTCATCCTCAGGACAAATTGCAACCTGGATGAAACAGGAGGTTAAAGGTGCTGATTCTCCAAGTAGGGAGATGGTTAGTCAAGCAGCTGGAATGGCGAACCCGAGCACAAGGAGAGGAGAAATGAGGTGCGTTTTAGAAACCTTTTCCGATCTCACGGCATACCATCTTCTGGGTTTCCCATGCATGTTTTGATGTAGGAAGATGCCCTTGTACCTGGAGATTTGAGACCCATGGGGTGTGTACCCCGCGGTGTTATTTTAAGTATCTGGGTTTGCTCACCCAACCTCACCAATCCTCTCAGCCCCAAGAGTGTCCAGCCTTCTGTCTCATCCAGCTGTGGGTCTAGATATGGTCAATCCAGGTTGCATCAGAGACCCTGAACGGATTTTGTAAGAATTTCTCTCTCTTTCACTGTCTTTGTTTTGTGGGTTTTTAAAAGTAATTTATGTTTAGAATGGGTCTTGGCTGCTTTTCCCTGCTGTGTTTATGATGCTTTACACCCTCTTGATTCACTTGCAGAGAGATATCGATACATAGGTTTTTAGATTCTTACTAGTCAGATATATTCTTGTGCAGTGACTAGGGGGTGTTGAGTCCAGTTCACTGAGCAGGGAGTAGGCCTTGTCTATTACATATTTGGCTTATGGAGCGGTCTCTGAGCTTATTTCAAACCCTTGTTTTATGCATCACCCCACCTCACCTTTCCCGTTAAGCAGCCATAGTGTGTCTTCTAAAGGTGTGACTCTGTTCTGTTTTGTAATTCAGTTCAAGTGTAGCGATTTTGACATTCCCTCTATAAGCGATATCTTAGGATAAGTGTCTTTTTCTGTGTGACTTATTTCACTTAGAATCATCGTACCTAAATCCACTCATCATGCTGCTAACTAGCCTTATGACATTGATTTCATGGCTGAGTGATATTCCATTGTGCCAAGTACCACCATTTCTTTATCCATTTTTCTCTTTCCTGGGATATTGAAGGTGTACCGAAGTGGACGTTCTTGGAAACAGAGCAGCCGTAAAGTTTGGGGTGCCTGTGTCTTGTTGAGTTTTAGTTTTCCCGATTTATACGCCCATGAGTGGAAGTGCCCTATGCTCTCTAAGCTGTGTTTATTACTTGTTTCAGGACACACCGTACACTTCTCCATAGTGCCTGTTGGCCATTTACATCCCGCCCATCAGCGTAGCAAGGCTCCCATGTCTCCATGGCCTGTCCTGCTTTTCTGGTTTTTACACTTTCTTCAGCATGGCCCTTTTGACCGAGGGCAAGCGAGACTTCTTTGTAGCGCTGATTTGTCCTTCCGGCTTGCTTGGTTGGACAAAAAGGGCGTATGCGTTTTTTCCTGAATATATTCAGGAAAAAACGCATACGCCCTTTTTGGCCAAGGGCATCATTGTCAACGTTTTGCCGCTTTTCATGTGCTTTAAAGGCGAGTCGAATCTACCTCCTGAAATCTGTTTCCTGCAAATCTGCCTTGCTTTCAAATCCTCTTCGTTGCCTTCCCTCAATATATTTGTGGATGAGAGTTCTCATTTATAACTCTGCACGTTTGTGAATTGCAGTGCCCCTGAGCTCCATTTGTCTACTCGCTTTTTTGGGAGCTGGCCGCAAAAGCGCAGGATTGCTTCAGGCCCTATTTTGGTTCTGGGCGGCAGGCCGAGCCTGTGGTTCATTCTTCTTCCTGATGGGAAAATGGAGTGACCTGTGCCTGTCCCAACACCTAGGGCTAGTCTCTCGTTGGTTCCCCGTCTTCCCGTTCATCCTCAGGACAAATTGCAACCTGTACGAAACAGGAGGTTAAAGGTGCTGATTCTCCAAGTAGGGAGATGGTTAGTCAAGCGGCTGGAATGGCGAACCCGAGCACAAGGAGAGGAGAAATGAGGTGCGTTTTAGAAACGTTTCCCGATCTCACGGCATACCATCTTCTGGGTTTCCCATGCATGTTTTGATGTAGGAAGATGCCCTTGTACCTGGAGATTTGAGACCCATGGGGTGTGTACCCCGCGGTTTTACTTTAAATTATCTGCGTTTTCTCACCCAACCTCACCAATCGTCTCAGCCCCAAGAGTGTCCAGCCTTATGTCTCATCCAGCTGGGGGTCTAGATATGGTCAATCCAGGTTGTATCAGAGACCCTGAACGGATTTTGTAAGAATTTCTCTCTCTTTCACTGTCTTTGTTTTGTGGGATTTTTAAAGTAATTTATGTTTAGAATGGGTCTTGGCTGCTTTTCCCTGCTGTGTTTATGCCGCTTTACACCCTCTTGATTCACTTGCAGAGAGATATCGATACATAGGTTTTCAGAATCTTACTAGTCAGATATATTCTTGTGCGGTGACTAGGGGGTGTTGAGTCCAGTTCACTGAGCAGGGAGTAGGCCATGTCTATTACATATTTGGCTTATGGAGCTATCTCTGAGCTAATTTCAAACCCTTGTTTTATGCATCACCCCACCTCACCTTTCCCGTTAAGCAGCCATAGTGTGTCTTCTAAAGGTGTGACTCTGTTCTGTTTTGTAATTCAGTTCAAGTGCAGCGATTTTGACATTCCCTCTATAAGCGATATCTTAGGATAAGTGTCTTTTTCTGTGTGACTTATTTCACTTAGAATCATCATCGCTGAATCCACTCATCATGCTGCTAACTAGCCTTATGACATTGATTTCATGGCTGAGTGATATTCCATTGTGCCAAGTAGCACCATTTCTTTATCCATTTTTCTCTTTCCTGGGATATTGAAGGTGTACCGAAGTGGAGGTTCTTGGAAACAGAGCAGCCGTAAAGTTTGGGGTGCCTGTCTCTTGTTGATCTTTAGTTTTCCCAATTTATACGCCCATGAGTGGAAGTGCCCTATGCTCTTTAAGCTGTGTTTATTACTTGTTTCAGGACACACCGTACACTTCTCCAGAGTGCCTGTTGGCAATTTACATCCCGCCCATCAGTGTAGCAAGGCTCCCATGTCTCCATGGCCTGTCCTGCTTTTCTGGTTTTTACACTTTGTTCAGCATGGCCCTTTTGACCGAGGGCAAGCAAGACTTCTTTGTAGCGCTGATTTGCCCTTCCGGCTTGCTTGGTTGGCCAAAAAGGGCGTATGCGTTTTTTCCTGAATATATTCAGGAAAAAACGCATACGCCCTTTTTGGCCAAGGGCATCATTGTCAACGTTTTGCCGCTTTTCATGTGCTTTAAAGGCGAGTCGAATCTACCTCCTGAAATCTGTTTCCTGCAAATCTGCCTTGCTTTCAAATCCTCTTCGTTGCCTTCCCTCAATATATTTGTGGACGAGAGTTCTCATTTATAACTCTGCACGTTTGTGAATTGCAGTGCCCCTGAGCTCCATTTGTCTCCTCGCTTTTTTGGGAGCTGGCCGCAAAAGCGCAGGATTGCTTCAGGCCCTATTTTGGTTCTGGGGGGCAGGCTGAGCCTGTGGTTCATTCTTCTTCCTGATGGGAAAATGGAGTGACCTGTGCCTTTCCCAACACCTAGGGCTAGTCTCTCGTTGGTTCCCCGTCTTCCCGTTCATCCTCAGGAGAAATTGCAACCTGTACGAAACAGGAGATTAAAGGTGCTGATTCCACAAGTAGGGAGATGGTGAGTCAAGCGGCTGGAATGGCGAAGCCGAGCACAAGGAGAGGAGAAATGAGGAGCGTTTTAGAAGCCTTTCCCGATCTCACAGCATACCATCTTCTGGGTTTCCCATGCATGTTTTGATTTCGGAAGATGCCCTTGTACCTGGAGATTTGAGACCCATGGGGTGGGTACGCCGCAGTGTTACTTTAAATTCTCTGCGTTTGTTCACCCACCCTCACCAATCCTCTGAGCCTCAAGAGTGTCCAGCCTTATGTCTCATCCAGGTGTGGGTCTAGATATGTTCGATCCAGGTGGCATCAGAGCCCCTGAACTGATTTTGTAAGAATTTCTCTCTCTTTCACTGTCTTTGTTTTGTGGGTTTTTTTAAGTAATTTATGTTTAGAATGGGGCTTGGCTGCTTTTCCCTGCTGTGTTTATGCCGCTTTATACCCGCTTAATTCACTTGCAGAGAGATATCGATACATAGGTTTTCAGATTCTTACTAGTCAGATATATTCTTGTGCGGTGGCTAGGGGGTGTTGTGTCCAGTTCACTGAGCAGGGAGTGGGCCGTGTCTATTACATATTTGGCTTATGGAGTGGTCTCTGAGCTAATTTCAAACCCTTGTTTTATGCATCACCCCACCTCACCTTTCCCGTTAAACAGCCATAGTGTGTCTTCTAAAGGTGTGACTCTTTTCTGTTTTGTAATTCAGTTCAAGTGTAGCGATTTTGACATTCCCTCTATAAGCGATATCTTAGGATAAGTGTCTTTCCCTGTGTGACTTATTTCACTTAGAATCATCGTACCTAAATCGACTCATCATGCTGCAAACTAGCCTTATGAGATTGATTTCATGGCTGAGTGATATTCCATTGTGCCAAGTACCCCCATTTCTTTATCCATTTTTCTCTTTCTGAGATATTGAAGGTGTACCGAAGTGGAGGTTCTTGGAAACACAGCAGCCGTAAAGGTTGGGGTGCCTGTGTCTTGTTGATTTATAGTTTTCCCAATTTATACGCCCATGAGTGGAAGTGCCCTATGCTCTCTAATCTGTGTTTATTACTTGTTTCAGGACACACCGTACACTTCTCCAGAGTGCCTATTGGCAATTTACATCCCGCACATCAGCGTAGCAAGGCTCCCATATCTCCATGGCCTGTCCTGCTTTTCTGGTTTTTACACTTTTTTCAGCATGGCCCTTTTGACCGAGGGCAAGCAAGACTTCTTTGTAGCGCTGATTTGCCCTTCCGGCTTGCTTGGTTGGCCAAAAAGGGCGTATGCGTTTTTTCCTGAATATATTCAGGAAAAAACGCATACGCCCTTTTTGGCCAAGGGCATCATTGTCAACGTTTTGCCGCTTTTCATGTGCTTTAAAGGCGAGTCGAATCTACCTCCTGAAATCTGTTTCCTGCAAATCTGCCTTGCTTTCAAATCCTCTTCGTTGCCTTCCCTCAATATATTTGTGGACGAGAGTTCTCATTTATAACTCTGCACGTTTGTGAATTGCAGTGCCCCTGAGCTCCATTTGTCTACTCGCTTTTTTGGGAACTGGCCGCAAAAGCGCAGGATTGTTTCAGGCCCTATTCGGCTTCCAGGGGGCAGGCGGAGCCTGTGGTTCATTCTTCTTCCTGATGGGAAAATGGAGTGACCTGTGCCTGTCCCAACACCTAGGGCTAGTGTCTCGTTGGTTCCCCGTCTTCCCGTTCATCCTCAGGACAAATTGCAACCTGGATGAAACAGGAGGTTAAAGGTGCTGATTCTCCAAGTAGGGAGATGTTTAGTCAAGCAGCTGGAATGGCGAACCCGAGCACAAGGAGAGGAGAAATGAGGTGCGTTTTAGAAACCTTTTCCGATCTCACGGCATACCATCTTCTGGGTTTCCCATGCATGTTTTGATGTAGGAAGATGCCCTTGTACCTGGAGATTTGAGACCTATGGGGTGTGTACCCCGCGGTGTTATTTTAAGTATCTGGGTTTGCTCACCCAACCTCACCAATCCTCTCAGCCCCAAGAGTGTCCAGCCTTCTGTCTCATCCAGCTGTGGGTCTAGATATGGTCAATCCAGGTTGCATCAGAGACCCTGAACGGATTTTGTAAGAATTTCTCTCTCTTTCACTGTCTTTGTTTTGTGGGTTTTTTAAAGTAATTTATGTTTAGAATGGGTCTTGGCTGCTTTTCCCTGCTGTGTTTATGCCGCTTTACACCCTCTTGATTCACTTGCAGAGAGATATCGATACATAGGTTTTCAGATTCTTACTAGTCAGATATATTCTTGTGCGGTGACTAGGGGGTGTTGAGTCCAGTTCACTGAGCAGGGAGTAGGCCTTGTCTATTACATATTTGGCTTATGGAGCGGTCTCTGAGCTTATTTCAAACCCTTGTTTTATTCATCACCCCACCTCACCTTTCCCGTTAAGCAGCGATAGTGTGTCTTCTAAAGGTGTGACTCTGTTCTGTTTTGTAATTCAGTTCAAGTGTAGCAATTTTGACATTCCCTCTATAAGCGATATCTTAGGATAAGTGTCTTTTTCTGTGTGACTTATTTCACTTAGAATCATCGTCGCTAAATCCACTCATCATGCTGTTAACTAGCCTTATGACATTGATTTCATGGCTGAGTGATATTCCATTGTGCCAAGTACCACCATTTGTTTATCCATTTTTCTCTTTCCTGGGATATTGAAGGTGTACCGAAGTGGAGTTTCTTGGAAACAGAGCAGCCGTAAAGTTTGGAGTGCCTGTGTCTTCTTGAGTTTTAGTTTTCCCGATTTATACGCCCATGAGTGGAAGTGCCCTATGCTCTCTAAGCTGTGTTTATTACTTGTTTCAGGACACACTGTACACTTCTCCAGAGTGCCTGTTGGCAATTTACATCCCGCCCATCAGCGTAGCAAGGCTCCCATGTCTCCATGGCCTGTTCTGCTTTTCTGGTTTTTACACTTTTTTCAGCATGGCCCTTTTGACCGAGGGCAAGCGAGACTTCTTTGTAGCGCTGATTTGCCCTTCCGGCTTGCTTGGTTGGCCAAAAAGGGCGTATGCCTTTTTTCCTGAATATATTCAGGAAAAAACGCATACACCCTTTTTGGCCAAGGGCATCATTGTCAACGTTTTGCCGCTTTTCATGTGCTTTAAAGGCGAGTCGAATCTACCTCCTGAAATCTGTTTCCTGCAAATCTGCCTTGCTTTCAAATCCTCTTCGTTGCCTTCCCTCAATATATTTGTGGATGAGAGTTCTCATTTATAACTCTGCACGTTTGTGAATTGCAGTGCCCCTGAGCTCCATTTCTCTACTTGCTTTTTTGGGAGCTGGCCGCAAAAGCGCAGGATTGCTTCAGGCCCTATTTTGGTTCTGGGGGGCAGGCTGAGCCTGTGGTTCATTCTTCTTCCTGATGGGAAAATGGAGTGACCTGTGCCTGTCCCAACACCTAGGGCTAGTCTCTCGTTTGTTCCCCGTCTTCCCGTTCATCCTCAGGACAAATTGCAACCTGTACGAAACAGGAGGTTAAATGTGCTGATTCTACAAGTAGGGAGATGGTTAGTCAAGCGGCTGGAATGGCGAACCCGAGCACAAGGACAGGAGAAATGAGGTGCGTTTTAGAAACATTTCCCGATCTCACGGCATACCATCTTTTGGGTTTCCCATGCATGTTTTGATGTAGGAAGATGCCCTTGTACCTGGAGATTTGAGACCCATGGGGTGGGTACCCCGCGGTGTTATTTTAAGTATCTGGGTTTGCTCACCCAACCTCACCAATACTCTCAGCCCCAAGAGTGTCCAGCCTTATGTCTCATCCAGCTGTGGGTCTAGATATGGTCAATCCAGGTTGCATCAGAGACCCTGAACGGATTTTGTAAGAATTTCTCTCTCTTTCACTGTCTTTGTTTTGTGGGTTTTTTTAAAGTAATTTATGTTTAGAATGGGTCTTGGCTGCTTTTCCCTGCTGTGTTTATGCTGCTTTACACCCTCTTGATTCACTTGCAGAGAGATATCAATACATAGGTTTTCAGATTCTTACTAGTCAGATATATTCTTGTGTGGTGAATAGGGGGTTTTGAGTCCAGTTCACTGAGCAGGGAGTAGGCCTTTTCTATTACATATTTGGCTTATGGAGCGGTCTCTGAGCTTATTTCAAACCCTTGTTTTATGCATCACCCCACCTCACCTTTCCCGTTAAGCAGCCATAGTGTGTCTTCTAAAGGTGTGACTCTGTTCTGTTTTGTAATTCAGTTCAAGTGTAGCGATTTTGACATTCCCTCTATAAGCGATATCTTAGGATAAGTGTCTTTTTCTGTGTGACTTATTTCACTTAGAATCATCGTTGCTAAATCCACTCATCATGCTGCTAACTAGCCTTATGACATTGATTTCATGGCTGAGTGATATTCCATTGTGCCAAGTAGCACCATTTGTTTATCCATTTTTCTCTTTCCTGGGATATTAAAGGTGTACCGAAGTGGAGGTTCTTGGAAACAGAGCAGCCGTAAAGTTTGGGGTGCCTGTGTCTTGTTGATTTTTAGTTTTCCCAATTTATACGCCCATGAGTGGAAGTGCCCTATGCTCTCTAAGCTGTGTTTATTACTTGTTTCAGGACACACCGTACACTTCTCCAGAGTGCCTGTTGGCAATTTACATCCCGCCCATCAGCGTAGCAAGGCTCCCATGTCTCCATGGCCTGTCCTGCTTTTCTGGTTTTTACACTTTTTTCAGCATGGCCCTTTTGACCGAGGGCAAGCAAGACTTCTTTGTAGCGCTGATTTGCACTTCCGGCTTGCTTGGTTGGCCAAAAAGGGCGTATGCGTTTTTTCCTGAATATATTCAGGAAAAAACGCATACGCCCTTTTTGGCCAAGGGCATCATTGTCAACGTTTTGCCGCTTTTCATGTGCTTTAAAGGCGAGTCGAATCTACCTCCTGAAATCTGTTTCCTGCAAATCTGCCTTGCTTTCAAATCCTCTTCGTTGCCTTCCCTCAATATATTTGTGGACGAGAGTTCTCATTTATAACTCTGCACGTTTGTGAATTGCAGTGCCCCTGAGCTCCATTTGTCTACTCGCTTTTTTGGGAGCTGGCCGCAAAAGCGCAGGATTGCTTCAGACCCTATTTTGGTTCTGGCGGGCAGGCTGAGCCTGTGGTTCATTCTTCTTCCTGATGGGAAAATGGAGTGACCTGTGCCTGTCCCAACACCTAGGGCTAGTCTCTCGTTTGTTCCCCGTCTTCCCGTTCATCCTCAGGACAAATTGCAACCTGTACGAAACAGGAGGTTAAATGTGCTGATTCTACAAGTAGGGAGATGGTTAGTCAAGCGGCTGGAATGGCGAACCCGAGCACAAGGACAGGAGAAATGAGGTGCGTTTTAGAAACATTTCCCGATCTCACGGCATACCATCTTTTGGGTTTCCCATGCATGTTTTGATGTAGGAAGATGCCCTTGTACCTGGAGATTTGAGACCCATGGGGTGGGTACCCCGCGGTGTTATTTTAAGTATCTGGGTTTGCTCACCCAACCTCACCAATACTCTCAGCCCCAAGAGTGTCCAGCCTTATGTCTCATCCAGCTGTGGGTCTAGATATGGTCAATCCAGGTTGCATCAGAGACCCTGAACGGATTTTGTAAGAATTTCTCTCTCTTTCACTGTCTTTGTTTTGTGGGTTTTTTTAAAGTAATTTATGTTTAGAATGGGTCTTGGCTGCTTTTCCCTGCTGTGTTTATGCTGCTTTACACCCTCTTGATTCACTTGCAGAGAGATATCAATACATAGGTTTTCAGATTCTTACTAGTCAGATATATTCTTGTGTGGTGAATAGGGGGTTTTGAGTCCAGTTCACTGAGCAGGGAGTAGGCCTTTTCTATTACATATTTGGCTTATGGAGCGGTCTCTGAGCTTATTTCAAACCCTTGTTTTATGCATCACCCCACCTCACCTTTCCCGTTAAGCAGCCATAGTGTGTCTTCTAAAGGTGTGACTCTGTTCTGTTTTGTAATTCAGTTCAAGTGTAGCGATTTTGACATTCCCTCTATAAGCGATATCTTAGGATAAGTGTCTTTTTCTGTGTGACTTATTTCACTTAGAATCATCGTTGCTAAATCCACTCATCATGCTGCTAACTAGCCTTATGACATTGATTTCATGGCTGAGTGATATTCCATTGTGCCAAGTAGCACCATTTGTTTATCCATTTTTCTCTTTCCTGGGATATTAAAGGTGTACCGAAGTGGAGGTTCTTGGAAACAGAGCAGCCGTAAAGTTTGGGGTGCCTGTGTCTTGTTGATTTTTAGTTTTCCCAATTTATACGCCCATGAGTGGAAGTGCCCTATGCTCTCTAAGCTGTGTTTATTACTTGTTTCAGGACACACCGTACACTTCTCCAGAGTGCCTGTTGGCAATTTACATCCCGCCCATCAGCGTAGCAAGGCTCCCATGTCTCCATGGCCTGTCCTGCTTTTCTGGTTTTTACACTTTTTTCAGCATGGCCCTTTTGACCGAGGGCAAGCAAGACTTCTTTGTAGCGCTGATTTGCACTTCCGGCTTGCTTGGTTGGCCAAAAAGGGCGTATGCGTTTTTTCCTGAATATATTCAGGAAAAAACGCATACGCCCTTTTTGGCCAAGGGCATCATTGTCAACGTTTTGCCGCTTTTCATGTGCTTTAAAGGCGAGTCGAATCTACCTCCTGAAATCTGTTTCCTGCAAATCTGCCTTGCTTTCAAATCCTCTTCGTTGCCTTCCCTCAATATATTTGTGGACGAGAGTTCTCATTTATAACTCTGCACGTTTGTGAATTGCAGTGCCCCTGAGCTCCATTTGTCTACTCGCTTTTTTGGGAGCTGGCCGCAAAAGCGCAGGATTGCTTCAGACCCTATTTTGGTTCTGGCGGGCAGGCTGAGCCTGTGGTTCATTCTTCTTCCTGATGGGAAAATGGAGTGACCTGTGCCTGTCCCAACACCTAGGGCTAGTCTCTCGTTGGTTCCCCGTCTTCCCGTTCATCCTCAGGACAAATTGCAACCTGGACGAAACAGGAGGTTAAAGGTGCTGATTCTCCAAGTAGGGAGATGGTTAGTCAAGCGGCTGGAATGGCGAACCCGAGCACAAGGACAGGAGAAATGAGGTGCGTTTTAGAAACATTTCCCGATCTCACGGCATACCATCTTCTGGGTTTCCCATGCATGTTTTGATGTAGGAAGATGCCCTTGTACCTGGAGATTTGAGACCCATGGGGTGTGTACCCCGCGGTGTTATTTTAAGTATCTGGGTTTGCTCACCCAACCTCACCAATCCTCTCAGCCCCAAGAGTGTCCAGCCTTATGTCTCATCCAGCTGTGGGTCTAGATATGGTCAATCCAGGTTGCATCAGAGACCCTGAACGGATTTTGTAAGAATTTCTCTCTCTTTCACTGTCTTTGTTTTGTGGGTTTTTTAAAGTAATTTATGTTTAGAATGGGTCTTGGCTGCTTTTCCCTGCTGTGTTTATGCCGCTTTACACCCTCTTGATTCACTTGCAGAAAGATATCGATATATAGGTTTTCAGATTCTTACTAGTCAGATATATTCTTGTGTGGTGACTAGGGGGTGTTGAGTCCAGTTCACTGAGCAGGGAGTAGGCCTTGTCTATTACATATTTGGCTTATGGAGCGGTCTCTGAGCTTATTTCAAACCCTTGTTTTATGCATCACCCCACCTCACCTTTCCCGTTAAGCAGCCATAGTGTGTCTTCTAAAGGTGTGACTCTGTTCTGTTTTGTAATTCAGTTCAAGTGTAGCGATTTTGACATTCCCTCTAGAAGCGCTATCTTAGGATAAGGGCCTTTTTCTGTGTGACTTATTTCACTTAGAATCATCGTCGCTATATCCACTCATCATGCTGCTAACTAGCCTTATGACATTGATTTCATGGCTGAGTGATATTCCATTGTGCCAAGTACCACCATTTGTTTATCCATTTTTCTCTTTCCTGGGATATTGAAGGTGTACCGAAGTGGAGGTTCTTGGAAACAGAGCAGCCGTAAAGTTTGGGGTGCCTGTGTCTTGTTGAGTTTTAGTTTTCCCGATTTATACGCCCATGAGTGGAAGTGCCCTATGCTCTCTAAGCTGTGTTTATTACTTGTTTCAGGACACACCGTACACTACTCCAGAGTGCCTGTTGGCAATTTACATCCCGCCCATCAGCGTAGCAAGGCTCCCATGTCTCCATGGCCTGTCCTGCTTTTCTGGTTTTTACACTTTCTTCAGCATGGCCCTTTTGACTAAGGGCAAGCGAGACTTCTTTGTAGCGCTGATTTGCCCTTCCGGCTTGCTTGGTTGGACAAAAAGGGCGTATGCGTTTTTTCCTGAATATATTCAGGAAAAAACGCATACGCCCTTTTTGGCCAAGGGCATCATTGTCAACGTTTTGCCGCTTTTCATGTGCTTTAAAGGCGAGTCGAATCTACCTCGTGAAATCTGTTTCCTGCAAATCTGCCTTGCTTTCAAATCCTCTTCGTTGCCTTCCCTCAATATATTTGTGGACGAGAGTTCTCATTTATAACTCTGCACGTTTGTGAATTGCAGTGCCCCTGAGCTCCATTTGTCTACTCGCTTTTTTGGGAGCTGGCCGCAAAAGCGCAGGATTGCTTCAGGCCCTATTTTGGTTCTGGGGGGCAGGCGGAGCCTGTGGTTCATTCTTCTTCCTGATGGGAAAATGGAGTGACCTGTGCCTGTCCCAACACCTAGGGCTAGTCTCTCGTTCGTTCCCCGTCTTCCCGTTCATCCTCAGGACAAATTACAACCTGTACGAAACAGGAGGTTAAAGGTGCTGATTCTCCAAGTAGGGAGATGTTTAGTCAAGCGGCTGGACTGGCGAACCCGAGCACAAGGAGAGGAGAAATGAGGTGCGTTTTAGAAACCTTTCCCGATCTCATGGCATACCATCTTCTGTGTTTCCCATGCATGTTTTGATGTAGGAAGATGCCCTTGTACCTGGAGATTTGAGACCCATTGGGTGGGTACCCCGTGGAGTTACTTTAACGCATCTGCATTTGCTCACCCAACCTCACCAATCCTCTCAGCCCCAAGAGTGTCCAGCCTTATGTCTCATCCAGCTGTGGGTCTAGATATGGTCGAACCAGGTGGCATCAGAGCCCCTGAACTGATTTTGTAAGAATTTCTCTCTCTTTCACTGTCTTTGTTTTGTGGGTTTTTTTAAGTAATTTATGTTTAGAATGGGGCTGGCTGCTTTTCCCTGCTATGTTGATGCCGCTTTACACCCTCTTGATTCACTTGCAGAGAGATATCGATACATAGGTTTTCAGATTCTTATTGTCAGATATATTCTTTTGCGGTGACTAGGGGGTGTTGAGTCCAGTTCACTGAGCAGGGAGTAGGCCTTGTCTATTACATATTTGGCTTATGGAGCGGTCTCTGAGCTAATTTCAAACCCTTGTTTTATGCATCACCCCACCTCACCTTTCCCGTTAAGCAGCCATAGTGTGTCTTCTAAAGGTGTGACTCTGTTCTCTTTTGTAATTCAGTTCAAGTGTAGCGATTTTGACATTCCCTCTATAAGCGATATCTTAGGATAAGTGTCTTTTTCTGTGTGACTTATTTCACTTAGAATCATCGTCGCTAAATCCACTCATCATGCTGCTAACTAGCCTTATGACATTGATTTCATGGCTGAGTGATATTCCATTGTGCCAAGTACCACCATTTGTTTATCCATTTTTCTCTTTCCTGGGATATTGAAGGTGTACCGAAGTGGAGGTTCTTGGAAACAGAGCAGCCGTAAAGTTTGGGGTGCCTGTGTCTTGTTGAGTTTTAGTTTTCCCGATTTATACGCCCATGAGTGGAAGTGCCCTATGCTCTCTAAGCTGTGTTTATTACTTGTTTCAGGACAAACCGTACACTTCTCCAGAGTGCCTGTTGGCAATTTACATCCCGCCCATCAGCGTAGCAAGGCTCCCATGTCTCCATGGCCTGTCCTGCTTTTCTGGTTTTTACACTTTCTTCAGCATGGCCCTTTTGACCAAGGGCAAGCGAGACTTCTTTGTAGCGCTGATTTGCCCTTCCGGGTTGCTTGGTTGGCCAAAAAGGGCGTATGCGTTTTTTCCTGAATATATTCAGGAAAAATCGCATACGCCCTTTTTGGCCAAGGGCATCATTGTCAACGTTTTGCCGCTTTTCATGTGCTTTAAAGGCGAGTCGAATCTACCTCCTGAAATCTGTTTCCTGCAAATCTGCCTTGCTTTCAAATCCTCTTCGTTGCCTTCCCTCAATATATTTGTGGACGAGAGTTATCATTTATAACTCTGCAAGTTTCTGAATTGCAGTGCCCCTGAGCTCCATTTGTCTACTCGCTTTTTTGGGAGCTGGCCGCAAAAGCGCAGGATTGGTTCAGGCCCTATTTTGTTTCTGGGGGGCAGGCTGAGCCTGTGGTTCATTCTTCTTCCTGATGGGAAAATGGAGTGACCTGTGCCTGTCCCAACACCTAGGGCTAGTCTCTCGTTGGTTCCCCGTCTCCCCGTTCATCCTCAGGACAAATTGCAACCTGGACGAAACAGGAGGTTAAAGGTGCTGATTCTCCAAGTAGGGAGATGGTTAGTCAAGCGGCTGGAATGGCGAACCCGAGCACAAGGAGAGGAGAAATGAGGTGCGTTTTAGAAACCTTTCCCGATCTCACGGCATACAAACCTCTGGGTTTCCCATGCATGTTTTGATGTAGGAAGATGCCCTTATACCTGGAGATTTGAGACCCATGGGGTGGGTACCCCGCGGTATTACTTTAAAGTATCTGCGTTTGCTCACCCAACCTCACCAATCCTCTCAGCCCCAAGAGTGTCCAGCCATATGTCTCATCCAGCTGTGGGTCTAGATATGGTCAATCCAGGTTGCATCATAGACCCTGAACTGATTTTGTAAGAATTTCTCTCTCTTTCACTGTCTTTGTTTTGTTTGTTTTTTAAAGTAATTTATGTTTAGAATGGGGCTTTGCTGCTTTTCCCTGCTGTGTTTATGCCGCTTTACACCCTCTTGATTCACTTGCAGAGAGATATCGATACATAGGTTTTCAGATTCTTACTAGTCAGACATATTCTTGTGCGGTGACTAGGGGGTGTTGAGTCCAGTTCACTGAGCAGGGAGTAGGCCTTGTCTATTACATATTTGGCTTATGGAGCGGTCTCTGAGCTAATTTCAAACCCTTGTTTTATGCATCACCCCACCTCACCTTTCCCGTTAAGCAGCCATAGTGTGTCTTCTAAAGGTGTGACTCTGTTCTGTTTTGTAATTCAGTTCAAGTGTAGCGTTTTTGACATTCCCTCTATAAGCGATATCTTAGGATAAGTGTCTTTTTCTGTGTGACTTATTTCACTTAGAATCATCGTCGCTAAATCCACTCATCATGCTGCTAACTAGCCTTATGACATTGATTTCATGGCTGAGTGATATTGCATTGTGCCAAGTACCACCATTTGTTTATACATTTTTCTCTTTCCTGGGATATTGAAGGTGTACCGAAGTGGAGGTTCTTGGAAACACAGCAGCCGTAAAGTTTGGGGTGCCTGTGTCTTGTTGATTTTTAGTTTTCCCAATTTATACGCCCATGAGTGGAAGTGCCCTATGCTCTCTAAGCTGTGTTTATTACTTGTTTCAGGACACACCGAACACTTCTCCAGAGCGCCTGTTGGCAATTTACATCCCGCCCATCAGCGTAGCAAGGCTCCCATGTCTCCATGGCCTGTCCTGCTTTTCTGGTTTTTAAACTTTCTTCAGCATGGCCCTTCTGACCGAGGGCAAGCGAGACTTCTTTGTAGCGCTGATTTGCCCTTCCGGCTTGCTTGGTTGGCCAAAAAGGGCGTATGCGTTTTTTCCTGAATATATTCAGGAAAAAACGCATACGCCCTTTTTGGCCAAGGGCCTCATTGTCAACGTTTTGCCGCTTTTCATGTGCTTTAAAGGCGAGTCGAATCTACCTCCTGAAATCTGTTTCCTGCAAATCTGCCTTGCTTTCAAATCCTCTTCGTTGCCTTCTCTCAATATATTTGTGGACGAGAGTAATCATTTATAACTCTGCAAGTTTCTGAATTGCAGTGCCCCTGAGCTCCATTTGTCTACTCGCTTTTTTGGGAGCTGGCCGCAAAAGCGCAGGATTGTTTCAGGCCCTATTCGGCTTCCAGGGCGCAGGCGGAGACTGTGGTTCATTCTTCTTCCTGATGGGAAAATGGAGTGACCTGTGTCTGTCCCAACACCTAGGGTTTGTCTCTCGTTGGTTCCCCGTCTTCCCGTTCATCCTCAGGACAAATTACAACCTGTACGAAACAGGGGGTTAAAGGTGCTGATTCTCCAAGTAGGGAGATGGTTAGTCAAGCGGCTGGAATGGCGAATCCGAGCACAAGGAGAGGAGAAATGAGGTGCGTTTTAGAAACCTTTCCCGATCTCATGGCATACCATCTTCTGTGTTTCCCATGCATGTTTTGATGTAGGAAGATGCCCTTGTACCTGGAGATTTGAGACCCATTGGGTGGGTACTCCGTGGAGTTACTTTAAAGTATCTGCGTTTGCTCACCCAACCTCACCAATCCTCTCAGCCCCAAGAGTGTCCAGCCTTATGTCTCATCCAGCTGTGGGTCTAGATATGGTCGATCCAGGTGGCATCAGAGCCCCTGAACTGATTTTGTAAGAATTTCTCTCTCTTTCACTGTCTTTGTTTTGTGGGTTTTTTTAAGTAATTTATGTTTAAAATGGGGCTTGGCTGCTTTTCCCTGCTGTGTTTATTCCGCTTTACACCCTCTTGATTCACTTGCAGAGAGATATCGATACATAGGTTTTCACATTCTTACTAGTCAGATATATTCTTGTGCGGTGACTAGGGGGTGTTGAGTCCAGTTCACTGAGCAGGGAGTAGGCCTTGTCTATTACATATTTGGCTTATGGAGCGGTCTCTGAGCTAATTTCAAACCCTTGTTTTATGCATCACCCCACCTCACCTTTCCCGTTAAGCAGCCATAGTGTGGCTTCTAAAGGTGTGACTCTGTTCTGTTTTGTAATTCAGTTCAAGTGTAGCGTTTTTGACATTCCCTCTATAAGCGATATCTTAGGATAAGTGTCTTTTTCTGTGTGACTTATTTCACTTAGAATCTTCGTCGCTAAATCCACTCATCATGCTGCTAACTAGCCTTATGACATTGATTTCATGGCTGAGTGATATTCCATTGTGCCAAGTACCACCATTTGTTTATCCATTTTTCTCTTTCCTGGGATATTGAAGGTGTACCGAAGTGAAGGTTCTTGGAAACAGAGCAGCCGTAAAGTTTGGGGTGCCTGTGTCTTGTTGATTTTTAGTTTTCCCAATTTATACGCCCATGAGTGGAAGTGCCCTATGCTCTCTAAGCTGTGTTTATTACTTGTTTCAGGACACACCGTACACTTCTCCAGAGTGCCTGTTGGCAATTTACATCCCGCCCATCAGCGTAGCAAAGCTCCCATGTCTCCATGGTCTGTCCTGCTTTTCTGGTTTTTACACTTTTTTCAGCATGGCCCTTTTGACCGAGGGCAAGCAAGACTTCTTTGTAGCGCTGATTTGCCCTTCCGGCTTGCTTGGTTGGCCAAAAAGGGCGTATGCGTTTTTTCCTGAATATATTCAGGAAAAAACGCATACGCCCTTTTTGGCCAAGGGCATCATTGTCAACGTTTTGCCGCTTTTCATGTGCTTTAAATGCGAGTCGAATCTACCTCCTGAAATCTGTTTCCTGCAAATCTGCCTTGCTTTCAAATCCTCTTCGTTGCCTTCCCTCAATATATTTGTGGACGAGAGTTCTCATTTATAACTCTGCACGTTTGTGAATTGCAGTGCCCCTGAGCTCCATTTGTCTACTCGCTTTTTTGGGAGCTGGCCGCAAAAGCGCAGGATTGTTTCAGGCCCTATTCGGCTTCCAGGGCGCAGGCGGAGACTGTGGTTCATTCTTCTTCCTGATGGGAAAATGGAGTGACCTGTGTCTGTCCCAACACCTAGGGTTTGTCTCTCGTTGGTTCCCCGTCTTCCCGTTCATCCTCAGGACAAATTACAACCTGTACGAAACAGGGGGTTAAAGGTGCTGATTCTCCAAGTAGGGAGATGGTTAGTCAAGCGGCTGGAATGGCGAACCCGAGCACAAGGAGAGGAGAAATGAGGTGCGTTTTAGAAACCTTTCCCGATCTCATGGCATACCATCTTCTGGGTTTCCCATGCATGTTTTGATGTAGGAAGATGCCCTTGTACCTGGAGATTTGAGACCCATTGGGTGGGTACCCCGTGGAGTTACTTTAAAGTATCTGCGTTTGCTCACCCAACCTCACCAATCGTCTCAGCCCCAAGAGTGTCCAGCCTTATGTCTCATCCAGCTGTGGGTCTAGATATGGTCGAACCAGGTGGCATCAGAGCCCCTGAACTGATTTTGTAAGAATTTCTCTCTCTTTCACTGTCTTTGTTTTGTGGGTTTTTTTAAGTAATTTATGTTTAGAATCGGGCTTTGCTGCTTTTCCCTGCTGTGTTTATGCCGCTTTACACCCTCTTGATTCACTTGCAGAGAGATATCGATACATAGGTTTTCAGATTTTACTAGTCAGATATATTCTTGTGCGGTGACTAGGGGGTGTTGAGTCCAGTTCACTGAGCAGGGAGTAGGCCTTGTCTATTACATATTTGGCTTATGGAGCGGTCTCTGAGCTAATTTCAAACCCTTGTTTTATGCATCACCCCACCTCACGTTTCCCGTTAAGCAGCCATAGTGTGTCTTGTAAAGGTGTGACTCTGTTCTGTTTTGTAATTCAGTTCAAGTGTAGCGATTTTGACATTCCCTCTATAAGCGATATCTTAGGATAAGTGTCTTTTTCTGTGTGACTTATTTCACTTAGAATCATCGTCGCTAAATCCACTCATCATGCTGCTAACTAGCCTTATGACATTGATTTCATGGCTGAGTGATATTCCATTGTGCCAAGTACCACCATTTGTTTATTCATTTTTCTCTTTCCTGGGATATTGAAGGTGTACCGAAGTGGAGGTTCTTGGAAACAGAGCAGCCGTAATGTTTGGGGTGCCTGTGTCTTGTTGATTTTTCGTTTTCCCAATTTATACGCCCATGAGTGGAAGTGCCCTATGCTCTCTAAGCTGTGTTTATTACTTGTTTCAGGACACACCGTACACTTCTCCAGAGTGCCTGTTGGCAATTTACATCCCGCCCATCAGCGTAGCAAGGCTCCCATGTCTCCATGGCCTGTCCTGCTTTTCTGGTTTTTACACTTTTTTCAGCATGGCCCTTTTGACCGAGGGCAAGCAAGACTTCTTTGTAGCGCTGATTTGCCCTTCCGGCTTGCTTGGTTGGCCAAAAAGGGCGTATGCGTTTTTTCCTGAATATATTCAGGAAAAAACGCATACGCCCTTTTTGGCCAAGGGCATCATTGTCAACGTTTTGCCGCTTTTCATGTGCTTTAAAGGCGAGTCGAATCTACCTCCTGAAATCTGTTTCCTGCAAATCTGCCTTGCTTTCAAATCCTCTTCGTTGCCTTCCCTCAATATATTTGTGGACGAGAGTTCTCATTTATAACTCTGCACGTTTGTGAATTGCCGTGCCCCTGAGCTCCATTTGTCTACTCGCTTTTTTGGGAGCTGGCCGCAAAAGCGCACGATTGTTTCAGGCCCTATTTTGGTTCTGGGGGGCAGGCTGAGCCTGTGGTACATTCTTCTTCCTGATGGGAAAATGGAGTGACCTGTGCCTGTCCCAACACCTAGGGCTAGTCTCTCGTTGGTTCCCCGTCTTCCCGTTCATCCTCAGGACAAATTGCAACCTGTACGAAACAGGAGGTTAAAGGTGCTGATTCTCCAAGTAGGGAGATGTTTAGTCAAGCGGCTAGAATGGTGAACCCGAGCACAAGGAGAGGAGAAATGAGGTGCGTTTTAGAAGCCTTTCCCGATCTCACGGCATACAAACCTCTGGGTTTCCCATGCATGTTTTGATGTAGGAAGATGCCCTTGTACCTGGAGATTTGAGACCCATGGGGTGGGTACCCCGCGGTATTACTTTAAAGTATCTGCGTTTGCTCACCCAACCTCACCAATCCTCTCAGCCCCAAGAGTGTCCAGCCTTATGTCTCATCCAGCTGTGGGTCTAGATATGGTCAATCCAGGTTGCCTCATAGACCCTGAACTGATTTTGTAAGAATTTCTCTCTCTTTCACTGTCTTTGTTTTGTGGGTTTTTTAAAGTAATTTATGTTTAGAATGGGGCTTTGCTGCTTTTCCCTGCTGTTTTTATGCCGCTTTACACCCTCTTGATTCACTTGCAGAAAGATATCGATACATAGGTTTTCAGATTATTACTAGTCAGATATATTCTTGTGCGGTGACTAGGGGGTGTTGAGTCCAGTTCACTGAGCAGGGAGTAGGCCTTGTCTATTACATATTTGGCTTATGGAGCGGTCTCTGATCTAATTTCATACCCTTGTTTTATGCATCACCCCACCTCACCTTTCCCGTTAAGCAGCCATAGTGTGTCTTCTAAAGGTGTGACTCTGTTCTGTTTTGTAATTCAGTTCAAGTGTAGCGATTTTGACATTCCCTCTATAAGCGATATCTTAGGATAAGTGTCTTTTTCTGTGTGACTTATTTCACTTAGAATCATCGTCGCTAAATCCACTCATCATGCTGCTAACTAGCTTTATGACATTGATTTCATGGCTGAGTGATATTCCATTGTGCCAAGTACCACCATTTGTTTATCCATTTTTCTCTTTCCTGGGATATTGAAGGTGTACCGAAGTGGAGGTTCTTGGAAACAGAGCAGCCGTAAAGTTTGGGGTGCCTGTGTCTTGTTGAGTTTTAGTTTTCCCGATTTATACGCCCATGAGTGGAAGTGCCCTATGCTCTCTAAGCTGTGTTTATTACTTGTTTCAGGACACACCGAACACTTCTCCAGAGTGCCTGTTGGCAATTTACATCCCGCCCATCAGCGTAGCAAATCTCCCATGTCTCCATGGCCTGTCCTGCTTTTCTGGTTTTTACACTTTTTTCAGCATGGCCCTTTTGACCGAGGGCAACAAGACTTCTTTGTAGCGCTGATTTGCCCTTCGGGCTTGCTTGGTTGGCCAAAAAGGGCGTATGCGTTTTTTCCTGAATATATTCAGGAAAAAACGCATACGCCCTTTTTGGCCAAGGGCATCATTGTCAACGTTTTGCCACTTTTCATGTGCTTTAAAGGCGAGTCGAATCTACCTCCTGAAATCTGTTTCCTGCAAATCTGCCTTGCTTTCAAATCCTCTTCGTTGCCTTCCCTCAATATTTTTGTGGACGAGAGTTCTCATTTATAACTCTGCACGTTTGTGAATTGCAGTGCCCCTGAGCTCCATTTGTCTACTCGCTTTTTTGGGAGCTGGCCGCAAAAGCGCAGGATTGTTTCAGGCCCTATTCGGCTTCCAGGGGGCAGGCGGAGCCTGTGGTTCATTCTTCTTCCTGATGGGAAAATGGAGTGACCTGTGTCTGTCCCAACACCTAGGGTTTGTCTCTCGTTGGTTCCCCGTCTTCCCGTTCATCCTCAGGACAAATTACAACCTGTACGAAACAGGAGGTTAAAGGTGCTGATTCTCCAAGTAGGGAGATGGTTAGTCAAGTGGCTGGAATGGCGAACCCGAGCACAAGGAGAGGAGAAATGAGGTGCGTTTTAGAAACCTTTCCCGATCTCATGGCATACCATCTTCTGTGTTTCCCATGCATGTTTTGATGTAGGAAGATGCCCTTGTACCTGGAGATTTGAGACCCATGGGGTGGGTACCCCGTGGAGTTACTTTAAAGTATCTGCGTTTGCTCACCCAACCTCACCAATCCTCTCAGCCCCAAGAGTGTCCAGCTTTATGTCTCATCCAGCTGTGGGTCTAGATATGGTCGAACCAGGTGGCATCAGAGTCCCTGAACTGATTTTGTAAGAATTTCTCTCTCTTTCACTGTCTTTGTTTTCTGGGTTTTTTTAAGTAATTTATGTTTAGAATGGGGCTTTGCTGCTTTTCCCTGCTGTGTTTATGCCGCTTTACACCCTCTTGATTCACTTGCAGAGAGATATCGATACATAGGTTTTCAGATTCTTACTAGTCAGATATATTCTTGTGCGGTGACTAGGGGGTGTTGAGTCCAGTTCACTGAGCAGGGAGTAGGCCTTGTCTATTACATATTTGGCTTATGGAGCGGTCTCTGAGCTAATTTCAAATCCTTGTTTTATGCATCACCCCACCTCACCTTTCCCGTTAAGCAGCCATAGTGTGTCTTCTAAAGGTGTGACTCTGTTCTGTTTTGTAATTCAGTTCAAGTGTAGCGATTTTGACATTCCCTCTATAAGCGATATCTTAGGATAAGTGTCTTTTTCTGTGTGACTTATTTCACTTAGAATCATCGTCGCTAAATCCACTCATCATGCTGCTAACTAGCCTTATGACATTGATTTCATGGCTGAGTGATATTCCATTGTGCCAAGTACCACCATTTGTTTATCCATTTTTCTCTTTCCTGGGATATTGAAGGTGTACCAAAGTGGAGGTTCTTGGAAACAGAGCAGCCGTAAAGTTTGGGGTGCCTGTGTCTTGTTGATTTTTAGTTTTCCCAATTTATACGCCCATGAGTGGAAGTGCCCTATGCTCTCTAAGCTGTGTTTATTACTTGTTTCAGGACACACCGTACACTTCTCCAGAGTGCCTGTTGGCAATTTACATCCCGCCCATCAGCGTAGCAAGGCTCCCATGTCTCCATGGCCTGTCCTGCTTTTCTGGTTTTTACACTTTTTTCAGCATGGCCCTTTTTACCGAGGGCAAGCAAGACTTCTTTGTAGCGCTGATTTGCCCTTCCGGCTTGCTTGGTTGGCCAAAAAGGGCGTATACGTTTTTTCCTGAATATATTCAGGAAAAAACGCATACGCCCTTTTTGGCCAAGGGCATCATTGTCAACGTTTTGCCGCTTTTCATGTGCTTTAAATGCGAGTCGAATCTACCTCCTGAAATCTGTTTCCTGCAAATCTGCCTTGCTTTCAAATCCTCTTCGTTGCCTTCCCTCAATATATTTGTGGACGAGAGTTCTCATTTATAACTCTGCACGTTTGTGAATTGCAGTGCCCCTGAGCTCCATTTGTCTACTCGCTTTTTTGGGAGCTGGCCGCAAAAGCGCAGGATTGTTTCAGGCCCTATTCGGCTTCCAGGGGGCAGGCGGAGCCTGTGGTTCATTCTTCTTCCTGATGGGAAAATGGAGTGACCTGTGTCTGTCCCAACACCTAGGGTTTGTCTCTCGTTGGTTCCCCGTCTTCCCGTTCATCCTCAGGACAAATTACAACCTGTACGAAACAGGAGGTTAAAGGTGCTGATTCTCCAAGTAGGGAGATGGTTAGTCAAGCGGCTGGAATGGCGAACCCGAGCACAAGGAGAGGAGAAATGAGGTGCGTTTTAGAAACCTTTCCCGATCTCATGGCATACCATCTTCTGGGTTTCCCATGCATGTTTTGATGTAGGAAGATGCCCTTGTACCTGGAGATTTGAGACCCATGGGGTGGGTACCCCGTGGAGTTACTTTAAAGTATCTGCGTTTGCTCACCCAACCTCACCAATCCTCTCAGCCCCAAGAGTGTCCAGCCTTATGTCTCATCCAGCTGTGGGTCTAGATATGGTCGAACCAGGTGGCATCAGAGCCCCTGAACTGATTTTGTAAGAATTTCTCTCTCTTTCACTGTCTTTGTTTTGTGGGATTTTTAAAATAATTTATGTTTAGAATGGGGCTTTGCTGCTTTTCCCTGCTGTGTTTATGCCGCTTTACACCCTCTTGATTCACTTGCAGAGAGATATCGATACATAGGTTTTCAGATTCTTACTAGTCAGATATATTCTTGTGCGGTGACTAGGGGGTGTTGAGTCCAGTTCACTGAGCAGGGAGTAGGCCTTGTCTATTACATATTTGGCTTATGGAGCGGTCTCTGAGCTAATTTCAAACCCTTGTTTTATGCATCACCCCACCTCACCTTTCCCGTTAAGCAGCCATAGTGTGTCTTCTAAAGGTGTGACTCTGTTCTGTTTTGTAATTCAGTTTAAGTGTAGTGATTTTGACATTCCCTCTATAAGCGATATCTTAGGATAAGTGTCTTTTTCTGTGTGACTTATTTCACTTAGAATCATCGTCGCTAAATCCACTCATCATGCTGCTAACTAGCTTTATGACATTGATTTCATGGCTGAGTGATATTCCATTGTGCCAAGTACCACCATTTGTTTATCCATTTTTCTCTTTCCTGGGATATTGAAGGTGTACCGAAGTGGAGGTTCTTGGAAACAGAGCAGCCGTAAAGTTTGGGGTGCCTGTGTCTTGTTGATTTTTAGTTTTCCCAATTTATACGCCCATGAGTGGAAGTTCCCTATGCTCTCTAAGCTGTGTTTATTACTTGTTTCAGGACACACCGAACACTTCTCCAGAGTGCCTGTTGGCAATTTACATCCCGCCCATCAGCGTAGCAAATCTCCCATGTCTCCATGGCCTGTCCTGCTTTTCTGGTTTTTACACTTTTTTCAGCATGGCCCTTTTGACCGAGGGCAAGCAAGACTTCTTTGTAGGGCTGATTTGCCCTTCGGGCTTGCTTGGTTGGCCAAAAAGGGCGTATGCGTTTTTTCCTGAATATATTCAGGAAAAAACGCATACGCCCTTTTTGGCCAAGGGCATCATTGTCAACGTTTTGCCACTTTTCATGTGCTTTAAAGGCGAGTCGAATCTACCTCCTGAAATCTGTTTCCTGCAAATCTGCCTTGCTTTCAAATCCTCTTCGTTGCCTTCCCTCAATATTTTTGTGGACGAGAGTTCTCATTTATAACTCTGCACGTTTGTGAATTGCAGTGCCCCTGAGCTCCATTTGTCTACTCGCTTTTTTGGGAGCTGGCCGCAA
Organism: Eubalaena glacialis; assembly: GCF_028564815.1. Lineage (NCBI taxonomy): Eukaryota > Metazoa > Chordata > Mammalia > Artiodactyla > Balaenidae > Eubalaena > Eubalaena glacialis. The sequence goes on from NW_026871405.1 coordinate 72,074, forward strand.
AAGCGCAGGATTGTTTCAGGCCCTATTCGGCTTCCAGGGGGCAGGCGGAGCCTGTGGTTCATTCTTCTTCCTGATGGGAAAATGGAGTGACCTGTGTCTGTCCCAACACCTAGGGTTTGTCTCTCGTTGGTTCCCCGTCTTCCCGTTCATCCTCAGGACAAATTACAACCTGTACGAAACAGGAGGTTAAAGGTGCTGATTCTCCAAGTAGGGAGATGGTTAGTCAAGTGGCTGGAATGGCGAACCCGAGCACAAGGAGAGGAGAAATGAGGTGCGTTTTAGAAACCTTTCCCGATCTCATGGCATACCATCTTCTGTGTTTCCCATGCATGTTTTGATGTAGGAAGATGCCCTTGTACCTGGAGATTTGAGACCCATGGGGTGGGTACCCCGTGGAGTTACTTTAAAGTATCTGCGTTTGCTCACCCAACCTCACCAATCCTCTCAGCCCCAAGAGTGTCCAGCTTTATGTCTCATCCAGCTGTGGGTCTAGATATGGTCGAACCAGGTGGCATCAGAGTCCCTGAACTGATTTTGTAAGAATTTCTCTCTCTTTCACTGTCTTTGTTTTCTGGGTTTTTTTAAGTAATTTATGTTTAGAATGGGGCTTTGCTGCTTTTCCCTGCTGTGTTTATGCCGCTTTACACCCTCTTGATTCACTTGCAGAGAGATATCGATACATAGGTTTTCAGATTCTTACTAGTCAGATATATTCTTGTGCGGTGACTAGGGGGTGTTGAGTCCAGTTCACTGAGCAGGGAGTAGGCCTTGTCTATTACATATTTGTCTTATGGAGCGGTCTCTGAGCTAATTTCAAATCCTTGTTTTATGCATCACCCCACCTCACCTTTCCCGTTAAGCAGCCATAGTGTGTCTTCTAAAGGTGTGACTCTGTTCTGTTTTGTAATTCAGTTCAAGTGTAGCGATTTTGACATTCCCTCTATAAGCGATATCTTAGGATAAGTGTCTTTTTCTGTGTGACTTATTTCACTTAGAATCATCGTACCTAAATCCACTCATCATGCTGCTAACTAGCCTTATGACATTGATTTCATGGCTGAGTGATATTCCATTGTGCCAAGTACCACCATTTGTTTATCCATTTTTCTCTTTCCTGGGATATTGAAGGTGTACCAAAGTGGAGGTTCTTGGAAACAGAGCAGCCGTAAAGTTTGGGGTGCCTGTGTCTTGTTGATTTTTAGTTTTCCCAATTTATACGCCCATGAGTGGAAGTGCCCTATGCTCTCTAAGCTGTGTTTATTACTTGTTTCAGGACACACCGTACACTTCTCCAGAGTGCCTGTTGGCAATTTACATCCCGCCCATCAGCGTAGCAAGGCTCCCATGTCTCCATGGCCTGTCCTGCTTTTCTGGTTTTTACACTTTTTTCAGCATGGCCCTTTTTACCGAGGGCAAGCAAGACTTCTTTGTAGCGCTGATTTGCCCTTCCGGCTTGCTTGGTTGGCCAAAAAGGGCGTATACGTTTTTTCCTGAATATATTCAGGAAAAAACGCATACGCCCTTTTTGGCCAAGGGCATCATTGTCAACGTTTTGCCGCTTTTCATGTGCTTTAAAGGCGAGTCGAATCTACCTCCTGAAATCTGTTTCCTGCAAATCTGCCTTGCTTTCAAATCCTCTTCGTTGCCTTCCCTCAATATATTTGTGGACGAGAGTTCTCATTTATAACTCTGCACGTTTGTGAATTGCAGTGCCCCTGAGCTCCATTTGTCTACTCGCTTTTTTGGGAGCTGGCCGCAAAAGCGCAGGATTGTTTCAGGCCCTATTTTGGTTCTGGGGGGCAGGCTGAGCCTGTGGTTCATTCTTCTTCCTGATGGGAAAATGGAGTGACCTGTGCCTGTCCCAACACCTAGGGCTAGTCTCTCGTTGGTTCCCCGTCTTCCCGTTCATCCTCAGGACAAATTGCAACCTGTACGAAACAGGAGGTTAAAGGTGCTGATTCTCCAAGTAGGGAGATGGTTAGTCAAGTGGCTGGAATGGCGAACCCGCGCACAAGGAGAGGAGAAATGAGGTGCGTTTTAGAAACCTTTCCCGATCTCATGGCATACCATCTTCTCTGTTTCCCATGCATGTTTTGATGTAGGAAGATGCCCTTGTACCTGGAGATTTGAGACCCATGGGGTGGGTACCCCGTGGAGTTACTTTAAAGTATCTGTGTTTGCTCACCCAACCTCACCAATCCTCTCAGCCCCAAGAGTGTCCAGCCTTATGTCTCATCCAGCTGTGGGTCTAGATATGGTCGAACCAGGTGGCATCAGAGCCCCTGAACTGATTTTGTAAGAATTTCTCTCTCTTTCACTGTCTTTGTTTTCTGGGTTTTTTTAAGTAATTTATGTTTAGAATGGGGCTTTGCTGCTTTTCCCTGCTGTGTTTATGCCGCTTTACACCCTCTTGATTCACTTGCAGAGAGATATCGATACATAGGTTTTCAGATTCTTACTAGTCAGATATATTCTTGTGCGGTGACTAGGGGGTGTTGAGTCCAGTTCACTGAGCAGGGAGTAGGCCTTGTCTATTACATATTTGGCTTATGGAGCGGTCTCTGAGCTAATTTCAAACCCTTGTTTTATGCATCACCCCACCTCACCTTTCCCGTTAAGCAGCCATAGTGTGTCTTCTAAAGGTGTGACTCTGTTCTGTTTTGTAATTCAGTTCAAGTGTAGCGAGTTTGACATTCCCTCTATAAGCGATATCTTAGGATAAGTGTCTTTTTCTGTGTGACTTATTTCACTTAGAATCATCGTCGCTAAATCCACTCATCATGCTGCTAACTAGCCTTATGACATTGATTTCATGGCTGAGTGATATTCCATTGTGCCAAGTACCACCATTTGTTTATCCATTTTTCTCTTTCCTGGGATATTGAAGGTGTACCGAAGCGGAGGTTCTTGGAAACAGAGCAGCCGTAAAGTTTGGGGTGCCTGTGTCTTGTTGATTTTTAGTTTTCCCAATTTATACGCCCATGAGTGGAAGTGCCCTATGCTCTCTAAGCTGTGTTTATTACTTGTTTCAGGACACACCGTACACTTCTCCAGAGTGCCTGTTGGCAATTTACATCCCGCCCATCAGCGTAGCAAGGCTCCCATGTCTCCATGGCCTGTCCTGCTTTTCTGGTTTTTACACTTTTTTCAGCATGGCCCTTTTGACCGAGGGCAAGCGAGACTTCTTTGTAGCGCTGATTTGCCCTTCCGGCTTGCTTGGTTGGCCAAAAAGGGCGTATGCGTTTTTTCCTGAATATATTCAGGAAAAAACGCATACGCCCTTTTTGGCCAAGGGCATCATTGTCAACGTTTTGCCGCTTTTCATGTGCTTTAAAGGCGAGTCGAATCTACCTCCTGAAATCTGTTTCCTGCAAATCTGCCTTGCTTTCAAATCCTCTTCGTTGCCTTCCCTCAATATATTTGTGGACGAGAGTTCTCATTTATAACTCTGCACGTTTGTGAATTGCAGTGCCCCTGAGCTCCATTTGTCTACTCGCTTTTTTGGGAGCTGGCCGCAAAAGCGCAGGATTGTTTCAGGCCCTATTCGGCTTCCAGGGGGCAGGCTGAGCCTGTGGTTCATTCTTCTTCCTGATGGGAAAATGGAGTGACCTGTGTCTGTCCCAACACCTAGGGTTTGTCTCTCGTTGGTTCCCCGTCTTCCCGTTCATCCTCAGGACAAATTACAACCTGTACGAAACAGGATGTTAAAGGTGCTGATTCTCCAAGTAGGGAGATGGTTAGTCAAGTGGCTGGAATGGCGAACCCGAGCACAAGGAGAGGAGAAATGAGGTGCGTTTTAGAAACCTTTCCCGATCTCATGGCATACCATCTTCTGTGTTTCCCATGCATGTTTTGATGTAGGAAGATGCCCTTGTACCTGGAGATTTGAGACCCATGGGGTAGGTACCCCGTGGAGTTACTTTAAAGTATCTGCGTTTGCTCACCCAACCTCACCAATCCTCTCAGCCCCAAGAGTGTCCAGCCTTATGTCTCATCCAGCTGTGGGTCTAGATATGGTCAAACCAGGTGGCATCAGAGCCCCTGAACTGCTTTTGTAAGAATTTCTCTCTCTTTCACTGTCTTTGTTTTGTGGGATTTTTAAAATAATTTATGGTTAGAATGGGGCTTTGCTGCTTTTCCCTGCTGTGTTTATGCCGCTTTACACCCTCTTGATTCACTTGCAGAGAGATATCGATACATAGGTTTTCAGATTCTTACTAGTCAGATATATTCTTGTGCGGTGACTAGGGGGTGTTGAGTCCAGTTCACTGAGCAGGGAGTAGGCCTTGTCTATTACATATTTGGCTTATGGAGCGGTCTCTGAGCTAATTTCAAACCCTTGTTTTATGCATCACCCCACCTCACCTTTCCCGTTAAGCAGCCATAGTGTGTCTTCTAAAGGTGTGACTCTGTTCTGTTTTGTAATTCAGTTCAAGTGTAGTGATTTTGACATTCCCTCTATAAGCGATATCTTAGGATAAGTGTCTTTTTCTGTGTGACTTATTTCACTTAGAATCATCGTCGCTAAATCCACTCATCATGCTGCTAACTAGCCTTATGACATTGATTTCATGGCTGAGTGATATTCCATTGTGCCAAGTACCACCATTTGTTTATCCATTTTTCTCTTTCCTGGGATATTGAAGGTGTACCGAAGTGGAGGTTCTTGGAAACAGAGCAGCCATAAAGTTTGGGGTGCCTGTGTCTCGTTGATTTTTAGTTTTCCCAATTTATACGCCCATGAGTGGAAGTGCCCTATGCTCTCTAAGCTGTGTTTATTACTTGTTTCAGGACACACCGTACACTTCTCCAGAGTGCCTGTTGGCAATTTACATCCCGCCCATCAGCGTAGAAAGGCTCCCATGTCTCCATGGCCTGTCCTGCTTTTCTGGTTTTTACACTTTTTTCAGCATGGCCCTTTTGACCGAGGGCAAGCAAGACTTCTTTGTAGCGCTGATTTGCCCTTCCGGGTTGCTTGGTTGGCCAAAAAGGGCGTATGCGTTTTTTCCTGAATATATTCAGGAAAAAACGCATACGCCCTTTTTGGCCAAGGGCATCATTGTCAACGTTTTGCCGCTTTTCATGTGCTTTAAATGCGAGTCGAATCTACCTCCTGAAATCTGTTTCCTGCAAATCTGCCTTGCTTTCAAATCCTCTTCGTTGCCTTCCCTCAATATATTTGTGGACGAGAGTTCTCATTTATAACTCTGCACGTTTGTGAATTGCAGTGCCCCTGAGCTCCATTTGTCTACTCGCTTTTTTGGGAGCTGGCCGCAAAAGCGCAGGATTGTTTCAGGCCCTATTTTGGTTCTGGGGGGCAGGCTGAGCCTGTGGTTCATTCTTCTTCCTGATGGGAAAATGGAGTGACCTGTGCCTGTCCCAACACCTAGGGCTAGTCTCTCGTTGGTTCCCCGTCTTCCCGTTCATCCTCAGGACAAATTGCAACCTGTACGAAACAGGATGTTAAAGGTGCTGATTCTCCAAGTAGGGAGATGTTTAGTCAAGCGGCTAGAATGGTGAACCCGAGCACAAGGAGAGGAGAAATGAGGTGCGTTTTAGAAGCCTTTCCCGATCTCACGGCATACAAACCTCTGGGTTTCCCATGCATGTTTTGATGTAGGAAGATGCCCTTGTACCTGGAGATTTGAGACCCATGGGGTGGGTACCCCGCGGTATTACTTTAAAGTATCTGCGTTTGCTCACCCAACCTCACCAATCCTCTCAGCCCCAAGAGTGTCCAGCCTTATGTCTCATCCAGCTGTGGGTCTAGATATGGTCAATCCAGGTTGCATCATAGACCCTGAACTGATTTTGTAAGAAATTCTCTCTCTTTCACTGTCTTTGTTTTGTGGGTTTTTTTAAGTAATTTATGTTTAGAATGGGGCTTTGCTGCTTTTCCCTGCTGTGTTTATGCCGCTTTACACCCTCTTGATTCACTTGCAGAGAGATATCGATACATAGGTTTTCAGATTCTTACTAGTCAGATATATTCTTGTGCGGTGACTAGGGGGTGTTGAGTCCAGTTCACTGAGCAGGGAGTAGGCCTTGTCTATTACATATTTGGCTTATGGAGCGGTCTCTGAGCTAATTTCATACCCTTGTTTTATGCATCACCCCACCTCACCTTTCCCGTTAAGCAGCCATAGTGTGTCTTCTAAAGGTGTGACTCTGTTCTGTTTTGTAATTCAGTTCAAGTGTAGCGATTTTGACATTCCCTCTATAAGCGATATCTTAGGATAAGTGTCTTTTTCTGTGTGACTTATTTCACTTAGAATCATCGTCGCTAAATCCACTCATCATGCTGCTAACTAGCCTTATGACATTGATTTCATGGCTGAGTGATATTCCATTGTGCCAAGTACCACCATTTGTTTATCCATTTTTCTCTTTCCTGGGATATTGAAGGTGTACCGAAGCGGAGGTTCTTGGAAACAGAGCAGCCGTAAAGTTTGGGGTGCCTGTGTCTTGTTGATTTTTAGTTTTCCCAATTTATACGCCCATGAGTGGAAGTGCCCTATGCTCTCTAAGCTGTGTTTATTACTTGTTTCAGGACACACCGTACACTTCTCCAGAGTGCCTGTTGGCAATTTACATCCCGCCCATCAGCGTAGCAAGGCTCCCATGTCTCCATGGCCTGTCCTGCTTTTCTGGTTTTTACACTTTTTTCAGCATGGCCCTTTTGACCGAGGGCAAGCGAGACTTCTTTGTAGCGCTGATTTGCCCTTCCGGCTTGCTTGGTTGGCCAAAAAGGGCGTATGCGTTTTTTCCTGAATATATTCAGGAAAAAACGCATACGCCCTTTTTGGCCAAGGGCATCATTGTCAACGTTTTGCCACTTTTCATGTGCTTTAAAGGCGAGTCGAATCTACCTCCTGAAATCTGTTTCCTGCAAATCTGCCTTGCTTTCAAATCCTCTTCGTTGCCTTCCCTCAATATATTTGTGGACGAGAGTTCTCATTTATAACTCTGCACGTTTGTGAATTGCAGTGCCCCTGAGCTCCATTTGTCTCCTCGCTTTCTTGGGAGCTGGCCGCAAAAGCGCAGGATTGCTTCAGGCCCTATTTTGGTTCTGGGGGGCAGGCTGAGCCTGTGGTTCATTCTTCTTCCTGATGGGAAAATGGAGTGACCTGTGCCTGTCCCAACACCTAGGGCTAGTCTCTCGTTGGTCCCCCGTCTTCCCGTTCATCCTCAGGACAAATTGCAACCTGGACGAAACAGGAGGTTAAAGGTGCTGATTCTCCAAGTAGGGAGATGGTTAGTCAAGCGGCTGGAATGGTGAACCCGAGCACAAGGAGAGGAGAAATGAGGTGCGTTTTAGAAACCTTTCCCGATCTCACGGCATACCATCTTCTGGGTTTCCCATGCATGTTTTGATGTAGGAAGATTCCCTTGTACCTGGAGATTTGAGACCCATGGGGTGGGTACCCCGCGGTATTACTTTAAAGTATCTGCATTTGCTCACCCAACCTCACCAATCCTCTCAGCCCCAAGAGTGTCCAGCCTTATGTCTCATCCAGCTGTGGGTCTAGATATGGTCAATCCAGGTTGCATCAGAGACCCTGAACGGATTTTGTAAGAATTTCTCTCTCTTTCACTGTCTTTGCTTTGTGGGTTTTTTAAAGTAATGTATGTTTAGAATGGGGTTTGGCTGCTTTTCCCTGCTGTGTTTATGCCGCTTTACACCCTCTTGATTCACTTGCAGAGAGATATCAATACATAGGTTTTCAGATTCATACTAGTCAGATATATTCTTGTGCGGTGACTAGGGGGTGTTGAGTCCAGTACACTGAGCAGGGAGTAGGCCTTGTCTATTACATATTTGGCTTATGGACCGGTCTCTGAGCTAATTTCAAACCCTTGTTTTATGCATCACCCCACCTCACCTTTCCCGTTAAGCAGCCATAGTGTGTCTTCTAAAGGTGTGCCTCTGTTCTGTTTTGTAATTCAGTTCAAGTGTAACGATTTTGATATTCCCTCAATAAGCGATATCTTAGGAGAAGGGCCTTTTACTGTGTGACTTATTTCACTTAGAATCATCGTACCTAAATCCACTCATCATGCTGCTAACTAGCCTTATGACATTGATTTCATGGCTGAGTGATATTCCATTGTGCCAAGTACCACCATTTCTTTATCCATTTTTCTCTTTCCTGGGATATTGAAGGTGTACCGAAGCGGAGGTCCTTGGCAACAGAGCAGCCGTAAACTTTAGGGTGCCTGTGTCTTGTTGATTTTTAGTTTTCCCAATTTATACGCCCATGAGTGGAAGTGCCCTATGCTCTCTACGCTGTGCTTATTACTTGTTTCAGGACACACCGTACTCTTCTCCAGATTGCCTGTTGGCAATTTACATCCCGCCCATCAGCGTAGCAAGGCTCCCATGTCTCCATGGCCTGTCCTGCTTTTCTGGTTTTTACACTTTGTTCAGCATGGCCCTTTTGACCGAGGGCAAGCGAGACTTCTTTGTAGCGCTGATTTGCCCTTCCGGCTTGCTTGGTTGGCCAAAAAGGGCGTATGCGTTTTTTCCTGAATATATTCAGGAAAAAACGCATACGCCCTTTTTGGCCAAGGGCATCATTGTCAACGTTTTGTCACTTTTCATGTGCTTTAAAGGCGAGTCGAATCTACCTCCTGAAATCTGTTTCCTGCAAATCTGCCTTGCTTTCAAATCCTCTTCGTTGCCTTCCCTCAAAATATTTGTGGACGAGAGATCTCATTTATAACTCTGCACGTTTGTGAATTGCAGTGCCCCTGAGCTCCATTTGTCTCCTCGCTTTTTTGGGAGCTGGCCGCAAAAGCGCAGGATTGCTTCAGGCCCTATTTTGGTTTTGGGGGGCAGGCTGAGCCTGTGGTTCATTCTTCTTCCTGATGGGAAAATGGAGTGACCTGTGCCTGTCCCAACACCTAGGGCTAGTCTCTCGTTGGTTCCCCGTCTTCCCGTTCATCCTCAGGACAAACTGCAACCTGGACGAAACAGGAGGTTAAAGGTGCTGATTCTCCAAGTAGGGAGATGGTGAATCAAGCGGCTGGATGGCGGACCCGAGCACAAGGAGAGGAGAAATGAGGTGCGTTTTAGAAACTTTTTGCGATCTCACGGCATACCATCTTCTGGGTTTCCCATGCATGTTTTGATGTAGGAAGATGCCCTTGTACCTGGAGATTTGAGACCCATGGGGTGTGTTCCCCGCAGTGTTACTTTAAATTATCTGCGTTTGCTCACCCAACCTCACCAATCCTCTCAGCCCCAAGAGTGTCCAGCCTTATGTCTCATCCAGCTGTGGGTCTAGATATGGTCAATCCAGGTTGCATCAGAGACCCTGAACGGATTTTGTAAGAATTTCTCTCTCTTTCACTGTCTTTGCTTTGTGGCTTTTTTAAAGTAATGTATGTTTAGAATGGGGTTTGGCCGCTTTTCCCTGCTGTGTTTATGCCACTTTACACCCTCTTGATTCACTTGCAGAGAGATATCAATACATAGGTTTTCAGATTCATACTAGTCAGATATATTCTTGTGCGGTGACTAGGGGGTGTTGAGTCCAGTACACTGAGCAGGGAGTAGGCCTTGTCTATTACATATTTGGCTTATGGAGCGGTGTCTGAGCTAATTTCAAACCCTTGTTTTATGCATCACCCCACCTCACCTTTCCCGTTAAGCAGCCATAGTGTGTCTTCTAAAGGTGTGACTCTGTTCTGTTTTGTAATTCAGTTCAAGTGTAGCGATTTTGACATTCCCTCTAGAAGCGATATCTTAGGATAAGGGCCTTTTTCTGTGTGACTTATTTCACTTAGAATCATCGTACCTAAATCCACTCATCATGCTGCTAACTAGCCTTATGTCATTGATTTCATGGCTGAGTGATATTCCATTGTGCCAAGTACCACCATTTCTTTATCCATTTTTCTCTTTCCTGGGATATTGAAGGTGTACCGAAGCGGAGGTTCTTGGTAACAGAGCAGCCGTAAAGTTTGGGGTGCCTGTGTCTTGTTGACTTTTAGTTTTCCCAATTTATACGCCCATGAGTGGAAGTGCCCTATGCTCTCAACGCTGTGTTTATTACTTGTTTCAGGACACACCGTACTCTTCTCCAGAGTGCCTGTTGGCAATTTACATCCCGCCCATCAGCGTAGCAAGGCTCCCATGTCTCCATGGCCTGTCCTGCTTTTCTGGTTTTTACACTTTGTTCAGCATGGCCCTTTTGACCGAGGGCAAGCGAGACTTCTTTGTAGGGCTGATTTGCCCTTCCGGCTTGCTTGGTTGGCCAAAAAGGGCGTATGCGTTTTTTCCTGAATATATTCAGGAAAAAACGCATACGCCCTTTTTGGCCAAGGGCATCATTGTCAACGTTTTGCCGCTTTTCATGTGCTTTAAAGGCGAGTCGAATCTACCTCCTGAAATCTGTTTCCTGCAAATCTGCCTTGCTTTCAAATCCTCTTCGTTGCCTTCCCTCAATATATTTGTGGACGAGAGTTCTCATTTATAACTCTGCACGTTTGTGAATTGCAGTGCCCCTGAGCTCCATTTGTCTCCTCGCTTTCTTGGGAGCTGGCCGCAAAAGCGCAGGATTGCTTCAGGCCCTATTTTGGTTCTGGGGGGCAGGCTGAGCCTGTGGTTCATTCTTCTTCCTGATGGGAAAATGGAGTGACCTGTGCCTGTCCCAACACCTAGGGCTAGTCTCTCGTTGGTCCCCCGTCTTCCCGTTCATCCTCAGGACAAATTGCAACCTGGACGAAACAGGAGGTTAAAGGTGCTGATTCTCCAAGTAGGGAGATGGTTAGTCAAGCGGCTGGAATGGCGAACCCGAGCACAAGGAGAGGGGAAATGAGTTGCGTTTTAGAAACCTTTCCCGATCTCACGGCATACCATCTTCTGGGTTTCCCATGCATGTTTTGATGTAGGAAGATGCCCTTGTACCTGGAGATTTGAGACCCATGGGGTGTGTTCCCCGCAGTGTTACTTTAAAGTATCTGCATTTGCTCACCCAACCTCACCAATCCTCTCAGCCCCAAGAGTGTCCAGCCTTATGTCTCATCCAGCTGTGGGTCTAGATATGGTCAATCCAGGTTGCATCATAGACCCTGAATGGATTTTGTAAGAATTTCTCTCTCTTTAACTGTCTTTGTTTTCTGGGTTTTTTAAAGTAATTTATGTTTAGAATCGGGCTTGGCTGATTTTCCCTGCTGTGTTGATGCCACTTTACACCCTCTTGATTCACTTGCAGAGAGATATCGATACATAGGTTTTCAGATTCTTACTAGTCAAATATATTCTTGTGTGGTGACTAGGGTGTGTTGACTCCAGTTCACTGAGCAGGGAGTAGGCCTTGTCTATTACATATTTGGCTTATGGAGCGGTCTCTGAGCTAATTTCAAACCCTTGTTTTATGCATCACCCCACCTCACCTTTCCCGTTAAGCAGCCATAGTGTGTCTTCTAAAGGTGTGACTCTGTTCTCTTTTGTAATTCAGTTCAAGTGTAGCGATTTTGACATTCCCTCTATAAGCGATATCTTAGGATAAGTGTCTTTTTCTGTGTGACTTATTTCACTTAGAATCATCGTACCTAAATCCACTCATCATGCTGCTAACTAGCCTTATGACATTGATTTCATGGCTGAGTGATATTCCATTGTGCCAAGTACCACCATTTCTTTATCCATTTTTCTCTTTCCTGGGATATTGAAGGTGTACCGAAGCGGAGGTTCTTGGAAACAGAGCAGCCGTAAACTTTAGGGTGCCTGTGTCTTGTTGATTTTTAGTTTTCCCAATTTATATGCCCATGAGTGGAAGTGCCCTATGCTCTCAACGCTGTGTTTATTACTTGTTTCAGGACACACCGTACTCTTCTCCAGAGTGCCTGTTGGCAATTTACATCCCGCCCATCAGCGTAGCAAGGCTCCCATGTCTCCATGGCCTGTCCTGCTTTTCTGGTTTTTACACTTTGTTCAGCATGGCCCTTTTGACCGAGGGCAAGCGAGACTTCTTTATAGCGCTGATTTGCCCTTCCAGCTTGCTTGGTTGGCCAAAAAGGGCGTATGCGTTTTTTCCTGAATATATTCAGGAAAAAACGCATACGCCCTTTTTGGCCAAGGGCATCATTGTCAACGTTTTGCCGCTTTTCATGTGCTTTAAAGGCGAGTCGAATCTACCTCCTGAAATCTGTTTCCTGCAAATCTGCCTTGCTTTCAAATCCTCTTCGTTGCCTTCCCTCAATATATTTGTGCACGAGAGTTCGCATTTATAACTCTGCACGTTTGTGAATTGCAGTTCCCCTGAGCTCCATTTGTCTCCTCGCTTTTTAGGGAGCTGGCCGCAAAAGCGCAGGATTGCTTCAGGCCCTATTTTAGTTCTGGGGGACAGGCTGAGCCTGTGGTTCATTCTTATTCCTGATGGGAAAATGGAGTGACCTATGCCTGTCCCAACACCTAGGGCTCGCTCTCGTTGGTTCTGCGTCTTCCCATTCATCCTCAGGACAAATTGCAACCTGTACAATCAGGAGGTTAAAGGTGCTGATTCTCCAAGTAGAGAGATGGTTAGTCAAGCGGCTGGAATGGCGAACCCGAGCACAAGGAGAGGAGAAATGAGGTGCGTTTTAGAAACCTTTCCCGATCTCACGGCATACCATCTTCTGGGTTTCCCATGCATGTTTTGATGTAGGAAGATGCCCTTGTACCTGGAGATTTGAGACCCATGGGGTGGGTACCCCGCGGTATTACTTTAAAGTATCTGCATTTGCTCACCCAACCTCACCAATCCTCTCAGCCCCAAGAGTGTCCAGCCTTATGTCTCATCCAGCTGTGGGTCTAGATATGGTCAATCCAGGTTGCATCATAGACCCTGAATGGATTTTGTAAGAATTTCTCTCTCTTTCACTCTCTTTGTTTTGTGGGTTTTTTAAAGTAATTTATGTTTAGAATCGGGCTTGGCTGCTTTTCCCTGCTGTGTTGATGCCGCTTTACACCCTCTTGATTCACTTGCAGAGAGATATCGATACATAGGTTTTCAGATTCTTACTAGTCAAATATATTTTTGTGTGGTGACTAGGGTGTGTTGACTCCAGTTCACTGAGCAGGGAGTAGGCCTTGTCTATTACATATTTGGCTTATGGAGCGGTCTCTGAGCTAATTTCAAACCCTTGTTTTATGCATCACCCCACCTCACCTTTCCCGTTAAGCAGCCATAGTGTGTCTTCTAAAGGTGTGACTCTGTTCTCTTTTGTAGTTCAGTTCAAGTGTAGCGATTTTGACATTCCCTCTATAAGCGATATCTTAGGATAAGTGTCTTTTTCTGTGTGACTTATTTCACTTAGAATCATCGTACCTAAATCCACTCATCATGCTGCTAACTAGCCTTATGACATTGATTTCATGGCTGAGTGATATTCCATTGTGCCAAGTACCACCATTTCTTTATCCATTTTTCTCTTTCCTGGGATATTGAAGGTGTACCGAAGCGGAGGTTCTTGGAAACAGAGCAGCCGTAAACTTTAGGGTGCCTGTGTCTTGTTGATTTTTAGTTTTCCCAATTTATATGCCCATGAGTGGAAGTGCCCTATGCTCTCAACGCTGTGTTTATTACTTGTTTCAGGACACACCGTACTCTTCTCCAGAGTGCCTGTTGGCAATTTACATCCCGCCCATCAGCGTAGCAAGGCTCCCATGTCTCCATGGCCTGTCCTGCTTTTCTGGTTTTTACACTTTGTTCAGCATGGCCCTTTTGACCGAGGGCAAGCGAGACTTCTTTGTAGCGCTGATTTGCCCTTCCGGCTTGCTTGGTTGGCCAAAAAGGGCGTATGCGTTTTTTCCTGAATATATTCAGGAAAAAACGCATACGCCCTTTTTGGCCAAGGGCATCATTGTCAACGTTTTGCCGCTTTTCATGTGCTTTAAAGGCGAGTCGAATCTACCTCCTGAAATCTGTTTCCTGCAAATCTGCCTTGCTTTCAAATCCTCTTCGTTGCCTTCCCTCAATATATTTGTGGACGAGAGTTCTCATTTATAACTCTGCACGTTTGTGAATTGCAGTGCCCCTGAGCTTCATTTGTCTCCTCGCTTTCTTGGGAGCTGGCCGCAAAAGCGCAGGATTGCTTCAGGCCCTATTTTGGTTCTGGGGGGCAGGCTGAGCCTGTGGTTCATTCTTCTTCCTGATGGGAAAATGGAGTGACCTGTGCCTGTCCCAACACCTAGGGCTAGTCTCTCGTTGGTCCCCCGTCTTCCCGTTCATCCTCAGGACAAATTGCAACCTGGACGAAACAGGAGGTTAAAGGTGCTGATTCTCCAAGTAGGGAGATGGTTAGTCAAGCGGCTGGAATGGCGAACCCGAGCACAAGGAGAGGAGAAATGAGGTGCGTTTTAGAAACCTTTCCCGATCTCACGGCATACCATCCTCTGGGTTTCCCATGCATGTTTTGATGTAGGAAGATGCCCTTGTACCTGGAGATTTGAGACCCATGGGGTGTGTACCCCGCGGTGTTACTTTAAAGTATCTGGGTTTGCTCACCCAACCTCACCAATCCTCTCAGCCCCAAGAGTGTCCAGCCTTATGTCTCATCCAGCTGTGGGTCTAGATATGGTCAATCCAGGTTGCATCATAGACCCTGAATGGATTTTGTAAGAATTTCTCTCTCTTTCACTCTCTTTGTTTTGTGGGTTTTTTAAAGTAATTTATGTTTAGAATCGGGCTTGGCTGCTTTTCCCTGCTGTGTTGATGCCGCTTTACACCCTCTTGATTCACTTGCAGAGAGATATCGATACATAGGTTTTCAGATTCTTACTAGTCAAATATATTTTTGTGTGGTGACTAAGGTGTGTTGACTCCAGTTCACTGAGCAGGGAGTAGGCCTTGTCTATTACATATTTGGCTTATGGAGCGGTCTCTGAGCTAATTTCAAACCCTTGTTTTATGCATCACCCCACCTCACCTTTCCCGTTAAGCAGCCATAGTGTGTCTTCTAAAGGTGTGACTCTGTTCTCTTTTGTAATTCAGTTCAAGTGTAGCGATTTTGACATTCCCTCTATAAGCGATATCTTAGGATAAGTGTCTTTTTCTGTGTGACTTATTTCACTTAGAATCATCGTACCTAAATCCACTCATCATGCTGCTAACTAGCCTTATGACATTGATTTCATGGCTGAGTGATATTCCATTGTGCCAAGTACCACCATTTGTTTATCCATTTTTCTCTTTCCTGGGATATTGAAGGTGTACCGAAGCGGAGGTTCTTGGAAACAGAGCAGCCGTAAACTTTAGGGTGCCTGTGTCTTGTTGATTTTTAGTTTTCCCAATTTATATGCCCATGAGTGGAAGTGCCCTATGCTCTCAACGCTGTGTTTATTACTTGTTTCAGGACACACCGTACTCTTCTCCAGAGTGCCTGTTGGCAATTTACATCCCGCCCATCAGCGTAGCAAGGCTCCCATGTCTCCATGGCCTGTCCTGCTTTTCTGGTTTTTACACTTTGTTCAGCATGGCCCTTTTGACCGAGGGCAAGCGAGACTTCTTTGTAGCGCTGATTTGCCCTTCCGGCTTGCTTGGTTGGCCAAAAAGGGCGTATGCGTTTTTTCCTGAATATATTCAGGAAAAAACGCATACGCCCTTTTTGGCCAAGGGCATCATTGTCAACGTTTTGCCGCTTTTCATGTGCTTTAAAGGCGAGTCGAATCTACCTCCTGAAATCTGTTTCCTGCAAATCTGCCTTGCTTTCAAATCCTCTTCGTTGCCTTCCCTCAATATATTTGTGGACGAGAGTTCTCATTTATAACTCTGCACGTTTGTGAATTGCAGTGCCCCTGAGCTTCATTTGTCTCCTCGCTTTCTTGGGAGCTGGCCGCAAAAGCGCAGGATTGCTTCAGGCCCTATTTTGGTTCTGGGGGGCAGGCTGAGCCTGTGGTTCATTCTTCTTCCTGATGGGAAAATGGAGTGACCTGTGCCTGTCCCAACACCTAGGGCTAGTCTCTCGTTGGTCCCCCGTCTTCCCGTTCATCCTCAGGACAAATTGCAACCTGGACGAAACAGGAGGTTAAAGGTGCTGATTCTCCAAGTAGGGAGATGGTTAGTCAAGCGGCTGGAATGGCGAACCCGAGCACAAGGAGAGGAGAAATGAGGTGCGTTTTAGAAACCTTTCCCGATCTCACGGCATACCATCTTCTGGGTTTCCCATGCATGTTTTGATGTAGGAAGATGCCCTTGTACCTGGAGATTTGAGACCCATGGGGTGTGTACCCCGCGGTGTTACTTTAAAGTATCTGGGTTTGCTCACCCAACCTCACCAATCCTCTCAGCCCCAAGAGTGTCCAGCCTTATGTCTCATCCAGCTGTGGGTCTAGATATGGTCAATCCAGGTTGCATCATAGACCCTGAATGGATTTTGTAAGAATTTCTCTCTCTTTCACTCTCTTTGTTTTGTGGGTTTTTTAAAGTAATTTATGTTTAGAATCGGGCTTGGCTGCTTTTCCCTGCTGTGTTGATGCCGCTTTACACCCTCTTGATTCACTTGCAGAGAGATATCGATACATAGGTTTTCAGATTCTTACTAGTCAAATATATTTTTGTGTGGTGACTAGGGTGTGTTGACTCCAGTTCACTGAGCAGGGAGTAGGCCTTGTCTATTACATATTTGGCTTATGGAGCGGTCTCTGAGCTAATTTCAAACCCTTGTTTTATGCATCACCCCACCTCACCTTTCCCGTTAAGCAGCCATAGTGTGTCTTCTAAAGGTGTGACTCTGTTCTCTTTTGTAGTTCAGTTCAAGTGTAGCGATTTTGACATTCCCTCTATAAGCGATATCTTAGGATAAGTGTCTTTTTCTGTGTGACTTATTTCACTTAGAATCATCGTACCTAAATCCACTCATCATGCTGCTAACTAGCCTTATGACATTGATTTCATGGCTGAGTGATATTCCATTGTGCCAAGTACCACCATTTGTTTATCCATTTTTCTCTTTCCTGGGATATTGAAGGTGTACCGAAGCGGAGGTTCTTGGAAACAGAGCAGCCGTAAACTTTAGGGTGCCTGTGTCTTGTTGATTTTTAGTTTTCCCAATTTATATGCCCATGAGTGGAAGTGCCCTATGCTCTCAACGCTGTGTTTATTACTTGTTTCAGGACACACCGTACTCTTCTCCAGAGTGCCTGTTGGCAATTTACATCCCGCCCATCAGCGTAGCAAGGCTCCCATGTCTCCATGGCCTGTCCTGCTTTTCTGGTTTTTACACTTTGTTCAGCATGGCCCTTTTGACCGAGGGCAAGCGAGACTTCTTTGTAGCGCTGATTTGCCCTTCCGGCTTGCTTGGTTGGCCAAAAAGGGCGTATGCGTTTTTTCCTGAATATATTCAGGAAAAAACGCATACGCCCTTTTTGGCCAAGGGCATCATTGTCAACGTTTTGCCGCTTTTCATGTGCTTTAAAGGCGAGTCGAATCTACCTCCTGAAATCTGTTTCCTGCAAATCTGCCTTGCTTTCAAATCCTCTTCGTTGCCTTCCCTCAATATATTTGTGGACGAGAGTTCTCATTTATAACTCTGCACGTTTGTGAATTGCAGTGCCCCTGAGCTTCATTTGTCTCCTCGCTTTCTTGGGAGCTGGCCGCAAAAGCGCAGGATTGCTTCAGGCCCTATTTTGGTTCTGGGGGGCAGGCTGAGCCTGTGGTTCATTCTTCTTCCTGATGGGAAAATGGAGTGACCTGTGCCTGTCCCAACACCTAGGGCTAGTCTCTCGTTGGTCCCCCGTCTTCCCGTTCATCCTCAGGACAAATTGCAACCTGGACGAAACAGGAGGTTAAAGGTGCTGATTCTCCAAGTAGGGAGATGGTTAGTCAAGCGGCTGGAATGGCGAACCCGAGCACAAGGAGAGGAGAAATGAGGTGCGTTTTAGAAACCTTTCCCGATCTCACGGCATAACATCTTCTGGGTTTCCCATGCATGTTTTGATGTAGGAAGATGCCCTTGTACCTGGAGATTTGAGACCCATGGGGTGGGTACCCCGCGGTATTACTTTAAAGTATCTGCATTTGCTCACCCAACCTCACCAATCCTCTCAGCCCCAAGAGTGTCCAGCCTTATGTCTCATCCAGCTGTGGGTCTAGATATGGTCAATCCAGGTTGCATCAGAGACCCTGAACGGATTTTGTAAGAATTTCTATCTCTTTCACTGTCTTTGCTTTGTGGGTTTTTTAAAGTATTGTATGTTTAGAATGGGGTTTGGCTGCTTTTCCCTGCTGTGTTTATGCCGCTTTACACCCTCTTGATTCACTTGCAGAGAGATATCAATACATAGGTTTTCAGATTCATACTAGTCAGATATATTCTTGTGCGGTGACTAGGGGGTGTTGAGTCCAGTACACTGAGCAGGGAGTAGGCCTTGTCTATTACATATTTGGCTTATGGAGCGGTCTCTGAGCTAATTTCAAACCCTTGTTTTATGCATCACCCCACCTCACCTTTCCCGTTAAGCAGCCATAGTGTGTCTTCTAAAGGTGTGACTCTGTTCTCTTTTGTAATTCAGTTCAAGTGTAGCGATTTTGACATTCCCTCTATAAGCGATATCTTAGGATAAGTGTCTTTTTCTGTGTGACTTATTTCACTTAGAATCATCGTACCTAAATCCACTCATCATGCTGCTAACTAGCCTTATGACATTGATTTCATGGCTGAGTGATATTCCATTGTGCCAAGTACCACCATTTCTTTATCCATTTTTCTCTTTCCTGGGATATTGAAGGTGTACCGAAGCGGAGGTTCTTGGCAACAGAGCAGCCGTAAAGTTTGGGGTGCCTGTGTCTTGTTGACTTTTAGTTTTCCCAATTTATACGCCCATGAGTGGAAGTGCCCTATGCTCTCTACGCTGTGTTTATTACTTGTTTCAGGACACACCGTACTCTTCTCCAGAGTGCCTGTTGGCAATTTACATCCCGCCCATCAGCGTAGCAAGGCTCCCATGTCTCCATGGCCTGTCCTGCTTTTCTGGTTTTTACATTTTGTTCAGCATGGCCCTTTTGACCGAGGGCAAGCGAGACTTCTTTGTAGCGCTGATTTGCCCTTCCGGCTTGCTTGGTTGGCCAAAAAGGGCGTATGCGTTTTTTCCTGAATATATTCAGGAAAAAACGCATACGCCCTTTTTGGCCAAGGGCATCATTGTCAACGTTTTGCCGCTTTTCATGTGCTTTAAAGGCGAGTCGAATCTACCTCCTGAAATCTGTTTCCTGCAAATCTGCCTTGCTTTCAAATCCTCTTCGTTGCCTTCCCTCAATATATTTGTGCACGAGAGTTCTCATTTATAACTCTGCACGTTTGTGAATTGCAGTGTCCCTGAGCTCCATTTGTCTCCTCGCTTTCTTGGGAGCTGGCCGCAAAAGCGCAGGATTGCTTCAGGCCCTATTTTGGTTCTGGGGGGCAGGCTGAGCCTGTGGTTCATTCTTCTTCCTGATGGGAAAATGGAGTGACCTGTGCCTGTCCCAACACCTAGGGCTAGTCTCTCGTTGGTTCCCCGTCTTCCCGTTCATCCTCAGGACAAATTGCAACCTGGACGAAACAGGAGGTTAAAGGTGCTGATTCTCCAAGTAGGGAGATGGTTAGTCAAGCGGCTGGAATGGCGAACCCGAGCACAAGGAGAGGAGAAATGAGGTGCGTTTTAGAAACCTTTCCCGATCTCACGGCATACCATCCTCTGGGTTTCCCATGCATGTTTTGATGTAGGAAGATGCCCTTGTACCTGGAGATTTGAGACCCATGGGGTGTGTACCCCGCGGTGTTACTTTAAAGTATCTGGGTTTGCTCACCCAACCTCACCAATCCTCTCAGCCCCAAGAGTGTCCAGCCTTATGTCTCATCCAGCTGTGGGTCTAGATATGGTCAATCCAGGTTGCATCATAGACCCTGAATGGATTTTGTAAGAATTTCTCTCTCTTTCACTCTCTTTGTTTTGTGGGTTTTTTAAAGTAATTTATGTTTAGAATCGGGCTTGGCTGCTTTTCCCTGCTGTGTTGATGCCGCTTTACACCCTCTTGATTCACTTGCAGAGAGATATCGATACATAGGTTTTCAGATTCTTACTAGTCAAATATATTTTTGTGTGGTGACTAGGGTGTGTTGACTCCAGTTCACTGAGCAGGGAGTAGGCCTTGTCTATTACATATTTGGCTTATGGAGCGGTCTCTGAGCTAATTTCAAACCCTTGTTTTATGCATCACCCCACCTCACCTTTCCCGTTAAGCAGCCATAGTGTGTCTTCTAAAGGTGTGACTCTGTTCTCTTTTGTAATTCAGTTCAAGTGTAGCGATTTTGACATTCCCTCTATAAGCGATATCTTAGGATAAGTGTCTTTTTCTGTGTGACTTATTTCACTTAGAATCATCGTACCTAAATCCACTCATCATGCTGCTAACTAGCCTTATGACATTGATTTCATGGCTGAGTGATATTCCATTGTGCCAAGTACCACCATTTCTTTATCCATTTTTCTCTTTCCTGGGATATTGAAGGTGTACCGAAGCGGAGGTTCTTGGAAACAGAGCAGCCGTAAACTTTAGGGTGCCTGTGTCTTGTTGATTTTTAGTTTTCCCAATTTATATGCCCATGAGTGGAAGTGCCCTATGCTCTCAACGCTGTGTTTATTACTTGTTTCAGGACACACCGTACTCTTCTCCAGAGTGCCTGTTGGCAATTTACATCCCGCCCATCAGCGTAGCAAGGCTCCCATGTCTCCATGGCCTGTCCTGCTTTTCTGGTTTTTACACTTTGTTCAGCATGGCCCTTTTGACCGAGGGCAAGCGAGACTTCTTTGTAGCGCTGATTTGCCCTTCCGGCTTGCTTGGTTGGCCAAAAAGGGCGTATGCGTTTTTTCCTGAATATATTCAGGAAAAAACGCATACGCCCTTTTTGGCCAAGGGCATCATTGTCAACGTTTTGCCGCTTTTCATGTGCTTTAAAGGCGAGTCGAATCTACCTCCTGAAATCTGTTTCCTGCAAATCTGCCTTGCTTTCAAATCCTCTTCGTTGCCTTCCCTCAATATATTTGTGGACGAGAGTTCTCATTTATAACTCTGCACGTTTGTGAATTGCAGTGCCCCTGAGCTCCATTTGTCTCCTCGCTTTTTCGGGAGCTGGCCGCAAAAGCGCAGGATTGCTTCAGGCCCTATTTTAGTTCTGGGGGGCAGGCTGAGCCTGTGGTTCATTCTTATTCCTGATGGGAAAATGGAGTGACCTATGCCTGTCCCAACACCTAGGGCTCGCTCTCGTTGGTTCTGCGTCTTCCCATTCATCCTCAGGACAAATTGCAACCTGTACAATCAGGAGGTTAAAGGTGCTGATTCTCCAAGTAGAGAGATGGTTAGTCAAGCGGCTGGAATGGCGAACCCGAGCACAAGGAGAGGAGAAATGAGGTGCGTTTTAGAAACCTTTCCCGATCTCACGGCATACCATCTTCTGGGTTTCCCATGCATGTTTTGATGTAGGAAGATGCCCTTGTACCTGGAGATTTGAGACCCATGGGGTGGGTACCCCGCGGTATTACTTTAAAGTATCTGCATTTGCTCACCCAACCTCACCAATCCTCTCAGCCCCAAGAGTGTCCAGCCTTATGTCTCATCCAGCTGTGGGTCTAGATATGGTCAATCCAGGTTGCATCAGAGACCCTGAACGGATTTTGTAAGAATTTCTCTCTCTTTCACTGTCTTTGCTTTGTGGGTTTTTTAAAGTAATGTATGTTTAGAATGGGGTTTGGCTGCTTTTCCCTGCTGTGTTGATGCCGCTTTACACCCTCTTGATTCACTTGCAGAGAGATATCAATACATAGGTTTTCAGATTCATACTAGTCAGATATATTCTTGTGCGGTGACTAGGGGGTGTTGAGTCCAGTACACTGAGCAGGGAGTAGGCCTTGTCTATTACATATTTGGCTTATGGAGCGGTGTCTGAGCTAATTTCAAACCCTTGTTTTATGCATCACCCCACCTCACCTTTCCCGTTAAGCAGCCATAGTGTGTCTTCTAAAGGTGTGCCTCTGTTCTGTTTTTTAATTCAGTTCAAGTGTAAGGATTTTGACATTCCCTCAATAAGCGATATCTTAGGAGAAGGGCCTTTTACTGTGTGACTTATTTCACTTAGAATCATCGTACCTAAATCCACTCATCATGCTGCTAACTAGCCTTATGACATTGATTTCATGGCTGAGTGATATTCCATTGTGTCAAGTACCACCATTTCTTTATCCATTTTTCTCTTTCCTGGGATATTGAAGGTGTACCGAAGCGGAGGTTCTTGGCAACAGAGCAGCCGTAAACTTTAGGGTGCCTGTGTCTTGTTGATTTTTAGTTTTCCCAATTTATACGCCGATGAGTGGAAGTGCCCTATGCTCTCAACGCTGTGTTTATTACTTGTTTCAGGACACACCGTACTCTTCTCCAGAGTGCCTGTTGGCAATTTACATCCCGCGCATCTGCGTAGCAAGCCTCCCCTGTCTCCATGGCCTGTCCTGCTTTTCTGGTTTTTACAGTTTGTTCAGCATGGCCCTTTTGACCGAGGGCAAGCGAGACTTCTTTGTAGCGCTGATTTGCCCTTCTGGCTTGCTTGGTTGGCCAAAAAGGGCGTATGCGTTTTTTCCTGAATATATTCAGGAAAAAACGCATACGCCCTTTTTGGCCAAGGGCATCATTGTCAACGTTTTGCCGCTTTTCATGTGCTTTAAAGGCGAGTCGAATCTACCTCCTGAAATCTGTTTCCTGCAAATCTGCCTTGCTTTCAAATCCTCTTCGTTGCCTTCCCTCAATATATTTGTGGACGAGAGTTCTCATTTATAACTCTGCACGTTTGTGAATTGCAGTGCCCCTGAGCTCCATTTGTCTCCTCGCTTTTTTGGGAGCTGGCCGCAAAAGCGCAGGATTGCTTCAGGCCCTATTTTGGTTCTGGGGGGCAGGCTGAGCCTGTGGTTCATTCTTCTTCCTGATGGGAAAATGGAGTGACCTATGCCTGTCCCAACACCTAGGGCTCGTCTCACATTGGTTCCACGTCTTCCCGTTCATCCTCAGGACAGATTGCAACCTGTACAATCAGGAGGTTAAAGGTGCTGATTCTCCAAATAGGGAGATGGTTATTCAAGCAGCTGGAATGGTGAACCCGAGCACGAGGAGAGGAGAAATGAGGTGCGTTTTAGAAACCTTTCCCGATCTCATGGCATACCATCTTCTGGGTTTCCCATGAATGTTTTGATGTAGGAAGATGCCCTTATACCTGGAGATTTGAGACCCATGGGGTGTGTTCCCCGCAGTGTTACTTTAAAGTATCTGCGTTTGCTCACCCAACCTCACCAATCCTCTCAGCCCCAAGAGTGTCCAGCCTTATGTCTCATCCAGCTGTGGGTCTAGATATGGTCAATCCAGGTTGCATCATAGACCCTGAACGGATTTTGTAAGAATTTCTCTCTCTTTCACTGTCTTTGTTTTGTGGGTTTTTTAAGTAATTTATGTTTAGAATCGGGTTTGGCTGCTTTTCCCTGCTGTGTTGATGCCGCTTTACACCCTCTTGATTCACTTGCAGAGAGATATCGATACATAGGTTTTCAGATTCTTACTACTCAGATATATTCTTGTGTGGTGACTAGGGTGTGTTGAGTCCAGTTCACTGAGCAGGGAGTAGGCCTTGTCTATTACATATTTGGCTTATGGAGCGGTCTCTGAGCTAATTTCAAACCCTTGTTTTATGCATCACCCCACCTCACCTTTCCCGTTAAGCAGCCATATTGTGTCTTCTAAAGGTGTGACTATGTTCTGTTTTGTAATTCAGTTCAAGTGTAGCGATTTTGACATTCCCCCTAAAAGCGATATCTTAGGATAAGTGTCTTTTTCTGTGTGACTTATTTCACTTAGAATCATCGTACCTAAATCCACTCATCATGCTGCTAACTAGCCTTATGACATTGATTTCATGGCTGAGTGATATTCCATTGTGCCAAGTACCACCATTTCTTTATCCATTTTTCTCTTTCCTGGGATATTGAAGGTGTACCGAAGCGGAGGTTCTTGGCAACAGAGCAGCCGTAAAGTTTGGGGTGCCTGTGTCTTGTTGACTTTTAGTTTTCCCAATTTATACGCCCATGAGTGGAATTGCCCTATGCTCTCTACGCTGTGTTTATTACTTGTTTCAGGACACACCGTACTCTTCTCCAGAGTGCCTGTTGGCAATTTACATCCCGCCCATCAGCGTAGCAAGGCTCCCATGTCTCCATGGCCTGTCCTGCTTTTCTGGTTTTTACATTTTGTTCAGCATGGCCCTTTTGACCGAGGGCAAGCGAGACTTCTTTGTAGCGCTGATTTGCCCTTCCGGCTTGCTTGGTTGGCCAAAAAGGGCGTATGCGTTTTTTCCTGAATATATTCAGGAAAAAACGCATACGCCCTTTTTGGCCAAGGGCATCATTGTCAACGTTTTGTCGCTTTTCATGTGCTTTAAAGGCGAGTCGAATCTACCTCCTGAAATCTGTTTCCTGCAAATCTGCCTTGCTTTCAAATCCTCTTCGTTGCCTTCCCTCAATATATTTGTGCACGAGAGTTCTCATTTATAACTCTGCACGTTTGTGAATTGCAGTGCCCCTGAGCTCCATTTGTCTCCTCGCTTTCTTGGGAGCTGGCCGCAAAAGCGCAGGATTGCTTCAGGCCCTATTTTGGTTCTGGGGGGCAGGCTGAGCCTGTGGTTCATTCTTCTTCCTGATGGGAAAATGGAGTGACCTGTGCCTGTCCCAACACCTAGGGCTAGTCTCTCGTTGGTTCCCCGTCTTCCCGTTCATCCTCAGGACAAATTGCAACCTGGACGAAACAGGAGGTTAAAGGTGCTGATTCTCCAAGTAGGGAGATGGTTAGTCAAGCGGCTGGAATGGCGAACCCGAGCACAAGGAGAGGAGAAATGAGGTGCGTTTTAGAAACCTTTCCCGATCTCACGGCATAACATCCTCTGGGTTTCCCATGCATGTTTTGATGTAGGAAGATGCCCTTGTACCTGGAGATTTGAGACCCATGGGGTGTGTACCCCGCGGTGTTACTTTAAAGTATCTGGGTTTGCTCACCCAACCTCACCAATCCTCTCAGCCCCAAGAGTGTCCAGCCTTATGTCTCATCCAGCTGTGGGTCTAGATATGGTCAATCCAGGTTGCATCATAGACCCTGAATGGATTTTGTAAGAATTTCTCTCTCTTTAACTGTCTTTGTTTTCTGGGTTTTTTAAAGTAATTTATGTTTAGAATCGGGCTTGGCTGATTTTCCCTGCTGTGTTGATGCCGCTTTACACCCTCTTGATTCACTTGCAGAGAGATATCGATACATAGGTTTTTGAGATTTATACTAGTCAGATATATTCTTGTGTGGTGACTAGGGGGTGTTGAGTCCAGTTCACTGAGCAGGGAGTAGGCCTTGTCTAGTACATATTTGGCTTATGGAGCGGTGTCTGAGCTAATTTCAAACCCTTGTTTTATGCATCACCCCACCTCACCTTTCCGGTTAAGTAGCCATAGTGTGTCTTCTAAAGGTGTGCCTCTGTTCTGTTTTGTAATTCAGTTCAAGTGTAGCGATTTTGGCATTCCCTCTATAAGCGATATCTTAGGATAAGTGCCTTTTTCTGTGTGACTTATTTCACTTAGAATCATCGTACCTAAATCCACTCATCATGCTGCTAAGTAGCCTTATGACATTGATTTCATGGCTGAGTGATATTCCATTGTGCCAAGTACCACCATTTCTTTATCCATTTTTCTCTTTCCTGGGATATTGAAGCTGTACCGAAGCGGAGATTCTTGGAAACAGAGCAGCCGTAAACTTTAGGGTGCCTGTGTCTTGTTGATTTTTAGTTTTCCCAATTTATACGCCCATGAGTGGAAGTGCCCTATGCTCTCTACGCTGTGTTTATTACTTGTTTCAGGACACACCGTACTCTTCTCCAGAGTGCCTGTTGGCAATTTACATCCCGCCCATCAGCGTAGCAAGGCTCCCATGTCTCCATGGCCTGTCCTGCTTTTCTGGTTTTTACACTTTGTTCAGCATGGCCCTTTTGACCGAGGGCAAGCGAGACTTCTTTGTAGCGCTGATTTGCCCTTCCGGCTTGCTTGGTTGGCCAAAAAGGGCGTATGCGTTTTTTCCTGAATATATTCAGGAAAAAACGCATACGCCCTTTTTGGCCAAGGGCATCATTATGAACGTTTTGCTGCTTTTCATGTGCTTTAAAGGCGAGTCGAATCTACCTCCTGAAATCTGTTTCCTGCAAATCTGCCTTGCTTTCAAATCCTCTTCGTTGCCTTCCCTCAATATATTTGTGGACGAGAGTTCTCATTTATAACTCTGCACGTTTGTGAATTGCAGTGCCCCTGAGCTCCATTTGTCTCCTCGCTTTTTTGGGAGCTGGCCGCAAAAGCGCAGGATTGCTTCAGGCCCTATTTTGGTTCTGGGGGGCAGGCTGAGCCTGTGGTTCATTCTTCTTCCTGATGGGAAAATGGAGTGACCTGTGCCTGTCCCAACACCTAGGGCTAGTCTCTCGTTGGTTCCCCGTCTTCCCGTTCATCCTCAGGACAAATTGCAACCTGGACGAAACAGGAGGTTAAAGGTGCTGATTCTCCAAGTAGAGAGATGGTTAGTCAAGCGGCTGGAATGGCGAACCCGAGCACAAGGAGAGGAGAAATGAGGTGCGTTTTAGAAACCTTTCCCGATCTCACAGCATACCATCTTCTGGGTTTCCCATGCATGTTTTGATGTAGGAAGATTCCCTTGTACCTGGAGATTTGAGAACCATGGGGTGGGTACCCGGCGGTATTACTTTAAAGTATCTGCATTTGCTCACCCAACCTCACCAATCCTCTCAGCCCCAAGAGTGTCCAGCCTTATGTCTCATCCAGCTGTGGGTCTAGATATGGTCAATCCAGGTTGCATCAGATACCCTGAACGGATTTTGTAAGAATTTCTCTCTCTTTCACTGTCTTTGCTTTGTGGGTTTTTTAAAGTAATGTATGTTTAGAATGGGGTTTGGCTGCTTTTCCCTGCTGCGTTTATGCCGCTTTACACCCTCTTGATTCACTTGCAGAGAGATATCGATACATAGGTTTTTGAGATTCATACTAGTCAGATATATTCTTGTGCGGTGACTAGGGGGTGTTGAGTCCAGTTCACTGAGCAGGGAGTAGGCCTTGTCTAGTACATATTTGGCTTATGGAGCGGTGTCTGAGCTAATTTCAAACCCTTGTTTTATGCATCACCCCACCTCACCTTTCCGGTTAAGTAGCCATAGTGTGTCTTCTAAAGGTGTGCCTCTGTTCTGTTTTGTAATTCAGTTCAAGTGTAGCGATTTTGGCATTCCCTCTATAAGCGATATCTTAGGATAAGTGCCTTTTTCTGTGTGACTTATTTCACTTAGAATCATCGTACCTAAATCCACTCATCATGCTGCTAAGTAGCCTTATGACATTGATTTCATGGCTGAGTGATATTCCATTGTGCCAAGTACCACCATTTCTTTATCCATTTTTCTCTTTCCTGGGATATTGAAGGTGTACCGAAGCGGAGATTCTTGGAAACAGAGCAGCCGTAAACTTTAGGGTGCCTGTGTCTTGTTGATTTTTAGTTTTCCCAATTTATACGCCCATGAGTGGAAGTGCCCTATGCTCTCTACGCTGTGTTTATTACTTGTTTCAGGACACACCGTACTCTTCTCCAGAGTGCCTGTTGGCAATTTACATCACGCCCATCAGCGTAGCAAGGCTCCCATGTCTCCATGGCCTGTCCTGCTTTTCTGGTTTTTACACTTTGTTCAGCATGGCCCTTTTGACTGAGGGCAAGCGAGACTTCTTTGTAGCGCTGATTTGCCCTTCCGGCTTGCTTGCTTGGCCTAAAAGGGCGTATGCGTTTTTTCCTGAATATATTCAGGAAAAAACGCATACGCCCTTTTTGGCCAAGGGCATCATTGTCAACGTTTTGCTGCTTTTCATGTGCTTTAAAGGCGAGTCGAATCTACCTCCTGAAATCTGTTTCCTGCAAATCTGCCTTGCTTTCAAATCCTCTTCGTTGCCTTCCCTCAATATATTTGTGGACGAGAGTTCTCATTTATAACTCTGCACGTTTGTGAATTGCAGTGCACCTGAGCTCCATTTGTCTCCTCGCTTTTTTGGGAGCTGGCCGCAAAAGCGCAGGATTGCTTCAGGCCCTATTTTAGTTCTGGGGGGCAGGCTGAGCCTGTGGTTCATTCTTCTTCCTGATGGGAAAATGGAGTGACGTATGCCTGTCCCAACACCTAGGGCTCGTCTCTCGTTGGTTCCGCGTCTTCCCGTTCATCCTCAGGACAAATTGCAACCTGTACAATCAGGAGGTTAAAGGTGCTGATTCTCCAAGTAGGGAGATGGTTAGTCAAGTGGCTGGAATGGCGAACCCGAGCACAAGGAGAGGAGAAATGAGGTGCGTTTTAGAAACCTTTCCCGATCTCTTGGCATACCATCTTTTGGGTTTCCCATGCATGTTTTGATGTAGGAAGATGCCCTTGTACCTGGAGATTTGAGACCCATGGGGTGTGTTCCCAGCAGTGTTACTTTAAAGTATCTGCATTTCTCACCCAACCTCACCAATCCGCTCAGCCCCAAGAGTGTCCAGCCTTATGTCTCATACAGCTGTGGGTCTAGATATGGTCAATCCAGGTTGCATCATAGACCCTGAACGGATTTTGTAAGAATTTCTGTCTCTTTCACTGTCTTTCTTTTGTAGGTTTTTTAAAGTAATGTATGTTTAGAATCGGGCTTGGCTGCTTTTCCCTGCTGTGTTAATGCCGCTTTACACCCTTTTGATTCACTTGCAGAGAGATATCGATACATAGGTTTTCAGATTCTTACTAGTCAGATATATTCTTGTGTGGTGACTAGGGTGTGTTGAGTCCAGTTCACTGAGCAGGGAGTAGGCCTTGTCTAGTACATATTTGGCTTATGGAGCGGTCTCTGAGCTAATTTCAAACCCTTGTTTTATGCATCACCCCACCTCACCTTTCCCGTTAAGCAGCCATAGTGTGTCTTCTAAAGGTGTGACTATGTTCTGTTTTGTAATTCAGTTCAAGTGTAGCGATTTTGACATTCCCCCTAAAAGCGATATCTTAGGATAAGTGTCTTTTTCTGTGTGACTTATTTCACTTAGAATCATCGTACCTAAATCCACTCATCATGCTGCTAACTAGCCTTATGACATTGATTTCATGGCTGAGTGATATTCCATTGTGCCAAGTACCACCATTTCTTTATCCATTTTTCTCTTTCCTGGGATATTGAAGGTGTACCGAAGCGGAGGTTCTTGGAAACAGAGCAGCCGTAAACTTTAGGGTGCCTGTGTCTTGTTGATTTTTAGTTTTCCCAATTTATACGCCCATGAGTGGAAGTGCCCTATGCTCTCTACGCTGTGTTTATTACTTGTTTCAGGACACACCGTACTCTTCTCCAGAGTGCCTGTTGGCAATTTACATCCCGCCCATCAGCGTAGCAAGGCTCCCATGTCTCCATGGCCTGTCCTGCTTTTCTGGTTTTTACACTTTGTTCAGCATGGCCCTTTTGACCGAGGGCAAGCGAGACTTCTTTGTAGCGCTGATTTGCCCTTCCGGCTTGCTTGGTTGGCCAAAAAGGGCGTATGCGTTTTTTCCTGAATATATTCAGGAAAAAACGCATACGCCCTTTTTGGCCAAGGGCATCATTGTCAACGTTTTGCCGCTTTTCATGTGCTTTAAAGGCGAGTCGAATCTACCTCCTGAAATCTGTTTCCTGCAAATCTGCCTTGCTTTCAAATCCTCTTCGTTGCCTTCCCTCAATATATTTGTGGACGAGAGTTCTCATTTATAACTCTGCACGTTTGTGAATTGCAGTGCCCCTGAGCTCCATTTGTCTCCTCGCTTTTTTGGGAGCTGGCCGCAAAAGCGCAGGATTGCTTCAGGCCCTATTTTGGTTCTGGGGGGCAGGCTGAGCCTGTGGTTCATTCTTCTTCCTGATGGGAAAATGGAGTGACCTGTGCCTGTCCCAACACCTAGGGCTAGTCTCTCGTTGGTTCCCCGTCTTCCCGTTCATCCTCAGGACAAATTGCAACCTGGACGAAACTGGAGGTTAAAGGTGCTGATTCTTCAAGTAGGGGGATGGTTAGTCAAGTGGCTGGAATGGCGAACCCGAGCACAAGGAGAGGAGAAATGAGGTGCGTTTTAGAAACCTTTCCCGATCTCACGGCATACCATCTTCTGGGTTTCCCATGCATGTTTTGATGTAGGAAGATTCCCTTGTACCTGGAGATTTGAGACCCATGGGGTGGGTACCCCGCGGTATTACTTTAAACTATCTGCATTTGCTCACCCAACCTCACCAATCCTCTCAGCCCCAAGAGTGTCCAGCCTTATGTCTCATCCAGCTGTGGGTCTAGATATGGTCAATCCAGGTTGCATCAGATACCCTGAACGGATTTTGTAAGAATTTCTCTCTCTTTCACTGTCTTTGCTTTGTGGGTTTTTTAAAGTAATGTATGTTTAGAATGGGGTTTGGCTGCTTTTCCCTGCTGCGTTTATGCCGCTTTACACCCTCTTGATTCACTTGCAGAGAGATATCGATACATAGGTTTTTGAGATTCATACTAGTCAGATATATTCTTGTGCGGTGACTAGGGGGTGTTGAGTCCAGTTCACTGAGCAGGGAGTAGGCCTTGTCTAGTACATATTTGGCTTATGGAGCGGTGTCTGAGCTAATTTCAAACCCTTGTTTTATGCATCACCCCACCTCACCTTTCCGGTTAAGTAGCCATAGTGTGTCTTCTAAAGGTGTGCCTCTGTTCTGTTTTGTAATTCAGTTCAAGTGTAGCGATTTTGGCATTCCCTCTATAAGTGATATCTTAGGATAAGTGCCTTTTTCTGTGTGACTTATTTCACTTAGAATCATCGTACCTAAATCCACTCATCATGCTGCTAAGTAGCCTTATGACATTGATTTCATGGCTGAGTGATATTCCATTGTGCCAAGTACCACCATTTCTTTATCCATTTTTCTCTTTCCTGGGATATTGAAAGTGTACCGAAGCGGAGATTCTTGGAAACAGAGCAGCCGTAAACTTTAGGGTGCCTGTGTCTTGTTGATTTTTAGTTTTCCCAATTTATACGCCCATGAGTGGAAGTGCCCTATGCTCTCTACGCTGTGTTTATTACTTGTTTCAGGACACACCGTACTCTTCTCCAGAGTGCCTGTTGGCAATTTACATCCCGCCCATCAGCGTAGCAAGGCTCCCATGTCTCCATGGCCTGTCCTGCTTTTCTGGTTTTTACACTTTGTTCAGCATGGCCCTTTTGAAAGAGGGCAAGCGAGACTTCTTTGTAGCGCTGATTTGCCCTTCCGGCTTGCTTGCTTGGCCTAAAAGGGCGTATGCGTTTTTTCCTGAATATATTCAGGAAAAAACGCATACGCCCTTTTTGGCCAAGGGCATCATTGTCAACGTTTTGCTGCTTTTCATGTGCTTTAAAGGCGAGTCGAATCTACCTCCTGAAATCTGTTTCCTGCAAATCTGCCTTGCTTTCAAATCCTCTTCGTTGCCTTCCCTCAATATATTTGTGGACGAGAGTTCTCATTTATAACTCTGCACGTTTGTGAATTGCAGTGCCCCTGAGCTCCATTTGTCTCCTCGCTTTTTAGGGAGCTGGCCGCAAAAGCGCAGGATTGCTTCAGGCCCTATTTTGGTTCTGGGGGGCAGGCTGAGCCTGTGGTTCATTCTTCTTCCTGATGGGAAAATGGAGTGACCTATGCCTGTCCCAACACCTAGGGCTCGTCTCTCGTTGGTTCCGCGTCTTCCCGTTCATCCTCAGGACAAATTGCAACCTGTACAATCAGGAGGTTAAAGGTGCTGATTCTCCAAGTAGGGAGATGGTTAGTCAAGTGGCTGGAATGGCGAACCCGAGCACAAGGAGAGGAGAAATGAGGTGCGTTTTAGAAACCTTTCCCGATCTCATGGCATACCATCTTCTGGGTTTCCCATGCATGTTTTGATGTAGGAAGATGCCCTTGTACCTGGAGATTTGAGACCCATGGGGTGTGTTCCCAGCAGTGTTACTTTAAAGTATCTGCATTTCTCACCCAACCTCACCAATCCGCTCAGCCCCAAGAGTGTCCAGCCTTATGTCTCATCCAGCTGTGGGTCTAGATATGGTCAATCCAGGTTGCATCATAGACCCTGAACGGATTTTGTAAGAATTTCTGTCTCTTTCACTGTCTTTCTTTTGTGGGTTTTTTAAAGTAATGTATGTTTAGAATCGGGCTTGGCTGCTTTTCCCTGCTGTGTTGATGCCGCTTTACACCCTTTTGATTCACTTGCAGAGAGATATCGATACATAGGTTTTCAGATTCTTACTAGTCAGATATATTCTTGTGTGGTGACTAGGGTGTGTTGAGTCCAGTTCACTGAGCAGGGAGTAGGCCTTGTCTAGTACATATTTGGCTTATGGAGCGGTCTCTGAGCTAATTTCAAACCCTTGTTTTATGCATCACCCCACCTCACCTTTCCCGTTAAGCAGCCATAGTGTGTCTTCTAAAGGTGTGACTATGTTCTGTTTTGTAATTCAGTTCAAGTGTAGCGATTTTGACATTCCCCCTAAAAGCGATATCTTAGGATAAGTGTCTTTTTCTGTGTGACTTATTTCACTTAGAATCATCGTACCTAAATCCACTCATCATGCTGCTAACTAGCCTTATGACATTGATTTCATGGCTGAGTGATATTCCATTGTGCCAAGTACCACCATTTCTTTATCCATTTTTCTCTTTCCTGGGATATTGAAGGTGTACCGAAGCGGAGGTTCTTGGAAACAGAGCAGCCGTAAACTTTAGGGTGCCTGTGTCTTGTTGATTTTTAGTTTTCCCAATTTATACGCCCATGAGTGGAAGTGCCCTATGCTCTCTACGCTGTGTTTATTACTTGTTTCAGGACACACCGTACTCTTCTCCAGAGTGCCTGTTGGCAATTTACATCCCGCCCATCAGCGTAGCAAGGCTCCCATGTCTCCATGGCCTGTCCTGCTTTTCTGGTTTTTACACTTTGTTCAGCATGGCCCTTTTGACCGAGGGCAAGCGAGACTTCTTTGTAGCGCTGATTTGCCCTTCTGGCTTGCTTGCTTGGCCAAAAAGGGCGTATGCGTTTTTTCCTGAATATATTCAGGAAAAAACGCATACGCCCTTTTTGGCCAAGGGCATCATTGTCAACGTTTTGCCGCTTTTCATGTGCTTTAAAGGCGAGTCGAATCTACCTCCTGAAATCTGTTTCCTGCAAATCTGCCTTGCTTTCAAATCCTCTTCGTTGCCTTCCCTCAATATATTTGTGGACGAGAGTTCTCATTTATAACTCTGCACGTTTGTGAATTGCAGTGCCCCTGAGCTCCATTTGTCTCCTCGCTTTTTTGGGAGCTGGCCGCAAAAGCGCAGGATTGCTTCAGGCCCTATTTTGGTTCTGGGGGGCAGGCTGAGCCTGTGGTTCATTCTTCTTCCTGATGGGAAAATGGAGTGACCTGTGCCTGTCCCAACACCTAGGGCTAGTCTCTCGTTGGTTCCCCGTCTTCCCGTTCATCCTCAGGACAAATTGCAACCTGGACGAAACTGGAGGTTAAAGGTGCTGATTCTCCAAGTAGGGGGATGGTTAGTCAAGCGGCTGGAATGGCGAACCCGAGCACAAGGAGAGGAGAAATGAGGTGCGTTTTAGAAACCTTTCCCGATCTCACGGCATACCATCTTCTGGGTTTCCCATGCATGTTTTGATGTAGGAAGATTCCCTTGTACCTGGAGATTTGAGACCCATGGGGTGGGTACCCCGCGGTATTACTTTAAAGTATCTGCATTTGCTCACCCAACCTCACCAATCCTCTCAGCCCCAAGAGTGTCCAGCCTTATGTCTCATCCAGCTGTGGGTCTAGATATGGTCAATCCAGGTTGCATCAGATACCCTGAACGGATTTTGTAAGAATTTCTCTCTCTTTCACTGTCTTTGCTTTGTGGGTTTTTTAAAGTAATGTATGTTTAGAATGGGGTTTGGCTGCTTTTCCCTGCTGCGTTTATGCCGCTTTACACCCTCTTGATTCACTTGCAGAGAGATATCGATACATAGGTTTTTGAGATTCATACTAGTCAGATATATTCTTGTGCGGTGACTAGGGGGTGTTGAGTCCAGTTCACTGAGCAGGGAGTAGGCCTTGTCTAGTACATATTTGGCTTATGGAGCGGTCTCTGAGCTAATTTCAAACCCTTGTTTTATGCATCACCCCACCTCACCTTTCCGGTTAAGTAGCCATAGTGTGTCTTCTAAAGGTGTGCCTCTGTTCTGTTTTGTAATTCAGTTCAAGTGTAGCGATTTTGGCATTCCCTCTATAAGTGATATCTTAGGATAAGTGCCTTTTTCTGTGTGACTTATTTCACTTAGAATCATCGTACCTAAATCCACTCATCATGCTGCTAAGTAGCCTTATGACATTGATTTCATGGCTGAGTGATATTCCATTGTGCCAAGTACCACCATTTCTTTATCCATTTTTCTCTTTCCTGGGATATTGAAAGTGTACCGAAGCGGAGATTCTTGGAAACAGAGCAGCCGTAAACTTTAGGGTGCCTGTGTCTTGTTGATTTTTAGTTTTCCCAATTTATACGCCCATGAGTGGAAGTGCCCTATGCTCTCTACGCTGTGTTTATTACTTGTTTCAGGACACACCGTACTCTTCTCCAGAGTGCCTGTTGGCAATTTACATCCCGCCCATCAGCGTAGCAAGGCTCCCATGTCTCCATGGCCTGTCCTGCTTTTCTGGTTTTTACACTTTGTTCAGCATGGCCCTTTTGAAAGAGGGCAAGCGAGACTTCTTTGTAGCGCTGATTTGCCTTTCCGGCTTGCTTGCTTGGCCTAAAAGGGCGTATGCGTTTTTTCCTGAATATATTCAGGAAAAAACGCATACGCCCTTTTTGGCCAAGGGCATCATTGTCAACGTTTTGCTGCTTTTCATGTGCTTTAAAGGCGAGTCGAATCTACCTCCTGAAATCTGTTTCCTGCAAATCTGCCTTGCTTTCAAATCCTCTTCGTTGCCTTCCCTCAATATATTTGTGGACGAGAGTTCTCATTTATAACTCTGCACGTTTGTGAATTGCAGTGCCCCTGAGCTCCATTTGTCTCCTCGCTTTTTTGGGAGCTGGCCGCAAAAGCGCAGGATTGCTTCAGGCCCTATTTTGGTTCTGGGGGGCAGGCTGAGCCTGTGGTTCATTCTTCTTCCTGATGGGAAAATGGAGTGACCTATGCCTGTCCCAACACCTAGGGCTCGTCTCTCGTTGGTTCCGCGTCTTCCCGTTCATCCTCAGGACAAATTGCAACCTGTACAATCAGGAGGTTAAAGGTGCTGATTCTCCAAGTAGGGAGATGGTTAGTCAAGTGGCTGGAATGGCGAACCCGAGCACAAGGAGAGGAGAAATGAGGTGCGTTTTAGAAACCTTTCCCGATCTCATGGCATACCATCTTCTGGGTTTCCCATGCATGTTTTGATGTAGGAAGATGCCCTTGTACCTGGAGATTTGAGACCCATGGGGTGTGTTCCCAGCAGTGTTACTTTAAAGTATCTGCATTTCTCACCCAACCTCACCAATCCGCTCAGCCCCAAGAGTGTCCAGCCTTATGTCTCATCCAGCTGTGGGTCTAGATATGGTCAATCCAGGTTGCATCATAGACCCTGAACGGATTTTGTAAGAATTTCTGTCTCTTTCACTGTCTTTCTTTTGTGGGTTTTTTAAAGTAATGTATGTTTAGAATCGGGCTTGGCTGCTTTTCCCTGCTGTGTTGATGCCGCTTTACACCCTTTTGATTCACTTGCAGAGAGATATCGATACATAGGTTTTCAGATTCTTACTAGTCAGATATATTCTTGTGTGGTGACTAGGGTGTGTTGAGTCCAGTTCACTGAGCAGGGAGTAGGCCTTGTCTAGTACATATTTGGCTTATGGAGCGGTCTCTGAGCTAATTTCAAACCCTTGTTTTATGCATCACCCCACCTCACCTTTCCCGTTAAGCAGCCATAGTGTGTCTTCTAAAGGTGTGACTATGTTCTGTTTTGTAATTCAGTTCAAGTGTAGCGATTTTGACATTCC
Source organism: Eubalaena glacialis (assembly GCF_028564815.1). Lineage (NCBI taxonomy): Eukaryota > Metazoa > Chordata > Mammalia > Artiodactyla > Balaenidae > Eubalaena > Eubalaena glacialis. The sequence goes on from NW_026871405.1 coordinate 108,183, forward strand.
CCCTAAAAGCGATATCTTAGGATAAGTGTCTTTTTCTGTGTGACTTATTTCACTTAGAATCATCGTACCTAAATCCACTCATCATGCTGCTAACTAGCCTTATGACATTGATTTCATGGCTGAGTGATATTCCATTGTGCCAAGTACCACCATTTCTTTATCCATTTTTCTCTTTCCTGGGATATTGAAGGTGTACCGAAGCGGAGGTTCTTGGAAACAGAGCAGCCGTAAACTTTAGGGTGCCTGTGTCTTGTTGATTTTTAGTTTTCCCAATTTATACGCCCATGAGTGGAAGTGCCCTATGCTCTCTACGCTGTGTTTATTACTTGTTTCAGGACACACCGTACTCTTCTCCAGAGTGCCTGTTGGCAATTTACATCCCGCCCATCAGCGTAGCAAGGCTCCCATGTCTCCATGGCCTGTCCTGCTTTTCTGATTTTTACACTTTTTTCAGCATGGCCCTTTTGACCGAGGGCAAGCGAGACTTCATTGTAGCGCTGATTTGCCCTTCCGGCTTGCTTGGTTGGCCAAAAAGGGCGTATGCGTTTTTTCCTGAATATATTCAGGAAAAAACGCATACGCCCTTTTTGGCCAAGGGCATCATTGTCAACGTTTTGCCGCTTTTCATGTGCTTTAAAGGCGAGTCGAATCTACCTCCTGAAATCTGTTTCCTGCAAATCTGCCTTGCTTTCAAATCCTCTTCGTTGCCTTCCCTCAATATATTTGTGGACGAGAGTTCTCATTTATAACTCTGCACGTTTGTGAATTGCAGTGCCCCTGAGCTCCATTTGTCTCCTCGCTTTTTTGGGAGCTGGCCGCAAAAGCGCAGGATTGCTTCAGGCCCTATTTTGGTTCTGGGGGGCAGGCTGAGCCTGTGGTTCATTCTTCTTCCTGATGGGAAAATGGAGTGACCTGTGCCTGTCCCAACACATAGGGCTAGTCTCTCGTTGGTTCCCCGTCTTCCCGTTCATCCTCAGGACAAATTACAACCTGGACGAAACTGGAGGTTAAAGGTGCTGATTCTCCAAGTAGGGAGATGGTTAGTCAAGAGGCTGGAATGGCGAACCCGAGCACAAGGCGAGGAGAAATGAGGTGCGTTTTAGAAACCTTTCCCGATCTCACGGCATACCATCTTCTGGGTTTCCCATGCATGTTTTGATGTAGGAAGATTCCCTTGTACCTGGAGATTTGAGACCCATGGGGTGGGTACCCCGCGGTATTACTTTAAAGGATCTGCATTTGCTCACCCAACCTCACCAATCCTCTCAGCCCCAAGAGTGTCCAGCCTTATGTCTCATCCAGCTGTGGGTCTAGATATGGTCAATCCAGGTTGCATCAGATACCCTGAACGGATTTTGTAAGAATTTCTCTCTCTTTCACTGTCTTTGCTTTGTGGGTTTTTTAAAGTAATGTATGTTTAGAATGGGGTTTGGCTGCTTTTCCCTGCTGTGTTTATGCCGCTTTACACCCTCTTGATTCACTTGCAGAGAGATATCGATACATAGGTTTTTGAGATTCATACTAGTCAGATATATTCTTGTGCGGTGACTAGGGGGTGTTGAGTCCAGTTCACTGAGCAGGGAGTAGGCCTTGTCTAGTACATATTTGGCTTATGGAGCGGTGTCTGAGCTAATTTCAAACCCTTGTTTTATGCATCACCCCACCTCACCTTTCCGGTTAAGTAGCCATAGTGTGTCTTCTAAAGGTGTGCCTCTGTTCTGTTTTGTAATTCAGTTCAAGTGTAGCGATTTTGGCATTCCCTCTATAAACGATATCTTAGGATAAGTGCCTTTTTCTGTGTGACTTATTTCACTTAGAATCATCGTACCTAAATCCACTCATCATGCTGCTAAGTAGCTTTATGACATTGATTTCATGGCTGAGTGATATTCCATTGTGCCAAGTACCACCATTTCTTTATCCATTTTTCTCTTTCCTGGGATATTGAAGGTGTACCGAAGCGGAGATTCTTGGAAACAGAGCAGCCGTAAACTTTAGGGTGCCTGTGTCTTGTTGATTTTTAGTTTTCCCAATTTATACGCCCATGAGTGGAAGTGCCCTATGCTCTCTACGCTGTGTTTATTACTTGTTTCAGGACACACCGTACTCTTCTCCAGAGTGCCTGTTGGCAATTTACATCCCGCCCATCAGCGTAGCAAGGCTCCCATGTCTCCATGGCCTGTCCTGCTTTTCTGGTTTTTACACTTTGTTCAGCATGGCCCTTTTGACCGAGGGCAAGCGAGACTTCTTTGTAGCGCTGATTTGCCCTTCCGGCTTGCTTGGTTGGCCAAAAAGGGCGTATGCGTTTTTTCCTGAATATATTCAGGAAAAAACGCATACGCCCTTTTTGGCCAAGGGCATCATTGTCAACGTTTTGCCGCTTTTCATGTGCTTTAAAGGCGAGTCGAATCTACCTCCTGAAATCTGTTTCCTGCAAATCTGCCTTGCTTTCAAATCCTCTTCGTTGCCTTCCCTCAATATATTTGTGGACGAGAGTTCTCATTTATAACTCTGCACGTTTGTGAATTGCAGTGCCCCTGAGCTCCATTTGTCTCCTCGCTTTTTTGGGAGCTGGCCGCAAAAGCGCAGGATTGCTTCAGGCCCTATTTTGGTTCTGGGGGGCAGGCTGAGCCTGTGGTTCATTCTTCTTCCTGATGGGAAAATGGAGTGACCTATGCCTCTCCCAACACCTAGGGCTCGTCTCTCGTTGGTTCCGCATCTTCCCATTCATCCTCAGGACAAATTGCAACCTGTACAATCAGGAGGTTAAAGGTGCTGATTCTCCAAGTAGGGAGATGGTTAGTCAAGTGGCTGGAATGGCGAACCCGAGCACAAGGAGAGGAGAAATGAGGTGCGTTTTAGAAACCTTTCCCGATCTCATGGCATACCATCTTCTGGGTTTCCCATGCATGTTTTGATGTAGGAAGATGCCCTTGTACCTGGAGATTTGAGACCCATGGGGTGTGTTCCCAGCAGTGTTACTTTAAAGTATCTGCATTTCTCACCCAACCTCACCAATCCGCTCAGCCCCAAGAGTGTCCAGCCTTATGTCTCATCCAGCTGTGGGTCTAGATATGGTCAATCCAGGTTGCATCATAGACCCTGAACGGATTTTGTAAGAATTTCTGTCTCTTTCACTGTCTTTCTTTTGTGGGTTTTTTAAAGTAATGTATGTTTAGAATCGGGCTTGGCTGCTTTTCCCTGCTGTGTTGATGCCGCTTTACACCCTTTTGATTCACTTGCAGAGAGATATCGATACATAGGTTTTCAGATTCTTACTAGTCAGATATATTCTTGTGTGGTGACTAGGGTGTGTTGAGTCCAGTTCACTGAGCAGGGAGTAGGCCTTGTCTAGTACATATTTGGCTTATGGAGCGGTCTCTGAGCTAATTTCAAACCCTTGTTTTATGCATCACCCCACCTCACCTTTCCCGTTAAGCAGCCATAGTGTGTCTTCTAAAGGTGTGACTATGTTCTGTTTTGTAATTCAGTTCAAGTGTAGCGATTTTGACATTCCCCCAAAAAGCGATATCTTAGGATAAGTGTCTTTTTCTGTGTGACTTATTTCACTTAGAATCATCGTACCTAAATCCACTCATCATGCTGCTAAGTAGCCTTATGAGATTGATTTCATGGCTGAGTGATATTCCATTGTGCCAAGTACCACCATTTCTTTATCCATTTTTCTCTTTCCTGGGATATTGAAGGTGTACCGAAGCGGAGATTCTTGGAAAGAGAGCAGCCGTAAACTTTAGGGTGCCTGTGTCTTGTTGATTTTTAGTTTTCCCAATTTATACGCCCATGAGTGGAAGTGCCCTATGCTCTCTACGCTGTGTTTATTACTTGTTTCAGGACACACCGTACTCTTCTCCAGAGTGCCTGTTGGCAATTTACATCCCGCCCATCAGCGTAGCAAGGCTCCCATGTCTCCATGGCCTGTCCTGCTTTTCTGGTTTTTACACTTTTTTCAGCAAGGCCCTTTTGACCGAGGGCAAGCGAGACTTCTTTGTAGCGCTGATTTGCCCTTCCGGCTTGCTTGGTTGGCCAAAAAGGGCGTATGCGTTTTTTCCTGAATATATTCAGGAAAAAACGCATACGCCCTTTTTGGCCAAGGGCATCATTGTCAACGTTTTGCCGCTTTTCATGTGCTTTAAAGGCGAGTCGAATCTACCTCCTGAAATCTGTTTCCTGCAAATCTGCCTTGCTTTCAAATCCTCTTCGTTGCCTTCCCTCAATATATTTGTGGACGAGAGTTCTCATTTATAACTCTGCACGTTTGTGAATTGCAGTGCCCCTGAGCTCCATTTGTCTCCTCGCTTTTTTGGGAGCTGGCCGCAAAAGCGCAGGATTGCTTCAGGCCCTATTTTGGTTCTGGGTGGCAGGCTGAGCCTGTGGTTTATTCTTCTTCCTGATGGGAAAATGGAGTGACCTGTGCCTGTCCCAACACCTAGGGCTAGTGTCTCGTTGGTTCCCCGTCTTCCCGTTCATCCTCAGGACAAATTGCAACCTGGACGAAACAGGAGGTTAAAGGTGCTGATTCTCCAAGTAGAGAGATGGTTAGTCAAGCGGCTGGAATGGCGAACCCGAGCACAAGGAGAGGAGAAATGAGGTGCGTTTTAGAAACCTTTCCCGATCTCACGGCATACCATCTTCTGGGTTTCCCATGCATGTTTTGATGTAGGAAGATTCCCTTGTACCTGGAGATTTGAGAACCATGGGGTGGGTACCCCGCGGTATTACTTTAAAGTATCTGCATTTGCTCACCCAACCTCACCAATCCTCTCAGCCCCAAGAGTGTCCAGCCTTATGTCTCATCCAGCTGTGGGTCTAGATATGGTCAATCCAGGTTGCATCAGATACCCTGAACGGATTTTGTAAGAATTTCTCTCTCTTTCACTGTCTTTGCTTTGTGGGTTTTTTAAAGTAACGTATGTTTAGAATGGGGTTTGGCTGCTTTTCCCTGCTGTGTTTATGCCGCTTTACACCCTCTTGATTCACTTGCAGAGAGATATCGATACATAGGTTTTCAGATTCTTACTAGTCAGATATATTCTTGTGTGGTGACTAGGGTGTGTTGAGTCCAGTTCACTGAGCAGGGAGTACGCCTTGTCTATTACATATTTGGCTTATGGAGCGGTGTCTGAGCTAATTTCAAACCCTTGTTTTATGCATCACCCCACCTCACCTTTCCCGTTAAGCAGCCATAGTGTGTCTTCTAAAGGTGTGACTCTGTTTTGTTTTGTAATTCAGCTCAAGTGTAACGATTTTGACATTCCCTCTATAAGCGATATCTTAGGATAAGTGTCTTTTTCTGTGTGACTTATTTCACTTAGAATCATCGTACCTAAATCCACTCATCATGCTGCTAAGTAGCCTTATGAGATTGATTTCATGGCTGAGTGATATTCCATTGTGCCAAGTACCACCATTTCTTTATCCATTTTTCTCTTTCCTGGGATATTGAAGGTGTACCGAAGCGGAGGTTCTTGGAAACAGAGCAGCCGTAAACTTTAGGGTGCCTGTGTCTTGTTGATTTTTAGTTTTCCCAATTTATACGCCCATGAGTGGAAGTGCCCTATGCTCTCTACGCTGTGTTTATTACTTGTTTCAGGACACACCGTACTCTTCTCCAGAGTGCCTGTTGGCAATTTACATCCCGCCCATCAGCGTAGCAAGGCTCCCATGTCTCCATGGCCTGTCCTGCTTTTCTGGTTTTTACACTTTGTTCAGCATGGCCCTTTTGACCGAGGGCAAGCGAGACTTCTTTGTAGCGCTGATTTGCCCTTCCGGCTTGCTTGGTTGGCCAAAAAGGGCGTATGCGTTTTTTCCTGAATATATTCAGGAAAAAACGCATACGCCCTTTTTGGCCAAGGGCATCATTGTCAACGTTTTGCCGCTTTTCATGTGCTTTAAAGGCGAGTCGAATCTACCTCCTGAAATCTGTTTCCTGCAAATCTGCCTTGCTTTCAAAACCTCTTCGTTGCCTTCCCTCAATATATTTGTGGACGAGAGTTCTCATTTATAACTCTGCACGTTTGTGAATTGCAGTGCCCCTGAGCTCCATTTGTCTCCTCGCTTTTTTGGGAGCTGGCCGCAAAAGCGCAGGATTGCTTCAGGCCCTATTTTGGTTCTGGGGGGCAGGCTGAGCCTGTGGTTCATTCTTCTTCCTAATGGGAAAATGGAGTGACCTGTGCCTGTCCCAACACCGAGGGCTAGTCTCTCGTTGGTTCCCCGTCTTCCCGTTCATCCTCAGGACAAATTGCAACCTGGACGAAACAGGAGGTTAAAGGTGCTGATTCTCCAAGTAGGAAGATGGTTAGTCAAGCGGCTGGAATGGCGAACCCGAGCACAAGGAGAGGAGAAATGAGGTGCGTTTTAGAAACCTTTCCCGATCTCACGGCATACCATCTTCTGGGTTTCCCATGCATGTTTTGATGTAGGAAGATGCCCTTGTACCTGGAGATTTGAGACCCATGGGGTGTGTACCCCGCGGTGTTACTTTAAAATATCTGGGTTTGCTCACCCAACCTCACCAATCCTCTCAGCCCCAAGAGTGTCCAGCCTTATGTCTCATCCAGCTGTGGGTCTAGATATGGTCAATCCAGGTTGCATCATAGACCCTGAATGGATTTTGTAAGAATTTCTCTCTCTTTAACTGTCTTTGTTTTGTGGGTTTTTTAAAGTAATTTATGTTTAGAATCGGACTTGGCTGCTTTTCCCTGCTGCGTTGATGCTGCTTTACACCCTCTTGATTCACTTGCAGAGAGATATCGATACATAGGTTTTCAGATTCTTACTAGTCAGATATATTCTTGTGTGGTGACTAGGGTGTGTTGAGTCCAGTTCACTGAGCAGGGAGTAGGCCTTGTCTATTATATATTTGGCTTATGGAGCGGTCTCTGAGCTAATTTCAAACCCTTGTTTTATGCATCACCTCACCTCACCTTTCCCGTTAAGCAGCCATAGTGTGTCTTCTAAAGGTGTGACTCTGTTCTGTTTTGTAATTCAGTTCAAGTGTAGCGATTTTCACATTCCCTCTATAAGCGATATCTTAGGATAAGTGTCTTTTTCTGTGTGACTTATTTCACTTAGAATCATCGTACCTAAATCCAATCATCATGCTGCTAACTAGCCTTATGACATTGATTTCATGGCTGAGTGATATTGCATTGTGCCAAGTACCACCATTTCTTTATCCATTTTTCTCTTTCCTGGGATATTGAAGGTGTACCGAAGCGGAGGTTCTTGGAAACAGAGCAGCCGTAAATTTTAGGGTGCCTGTGTCTTGTTGATTTTTAGTTTTCCCAATTTATACGCCCATGAGTGGAAGTGCCCTATGCTCTCTACGCTGTGTTTATTACTTGTTTCAGGACACACCGTACTCTTCTCCAGAGTGCCTGTTGGCAATTTACATCCCGCCCATCAGCGTAGCAAGGCTCCCATGTCTCCATGGCCTGTCCTGCTTTTCTGGTTTTTACACTTTGTTCAGCATGGCCCTTTTGACCGAGGGCAAGCGAGACTTCTTTGTAGCGCTGATTTGCCCTTCCGGCTTGCTTGGTTGGCCAAAAAGGGCGTATGCGTTTTTTCCTGAATATATTCAGGAAAAAACGCATACGCCCTTTTTGGCCAAGGGCATGATTGTCAACGTTTTGCCGCTTTTCATGTGCTTTAAAGGCGAGTCGAATCTACCTCCTGAAATCTGTTTCCTGCAAATCTGCCTTGCTTTCAAATCTTCTTCGTTGCCTTCCCTCAATATATTTGTGGACGAGAGTTCTCATTTATAACTCTGCACGTTTGTGAATTGCAGTGCCCCTGAGCTCCATTGTCTCCTCGCTTTTTTGGGAGCTGGCCGCAAAAGCGCAGGATTGCTTCAGGCCCTATTTTGGTTCTGGGGGGCAGGCTGAGCCTGTGGTTCATTCTTCTTCCTGATGGGAAAATGGAGTGACCTATGCCTGTCCCAATACCTAGGGCTCGTCTCTCGTTGGTTCTGCGTCTTCCCATTCATCCTCAGGACAAATTGCAACCTGTACAATCAGGAGGTTAAAGGTGCTGATTCTCCAAGTAGGGAGATGGTTAGTCAAGCGGCTGGAATGGCGAACCCGAGCACAAGGAGAGGAGAAATGAGGTGCGTTTTAGAAACCTTTCCCGATCTCATGGCATACCATCTTCTGGGTTTCCCATGCATGTTTTGATGTAGGAAGATGCCCTTGTACCTGGAGATTTGAGACCCATGGGGTGTGTTCCCAGCAGTGTTACTTTAAAGTATCTGGGTTTGCTCACCCAACCTCACCAATCCTCTCAGCCCCAAGAGTGTCCAGCCTTATGTCTCATCCAGCTGTAGGTGTAGATATGGTCAATCCAGGTTGCATCAGAGACCCTGAACGGATTTTGTAAGAATTTCTCTCTCTTTCACTGTCTTTGTTTTGTGGGTTTTTTAAAGTAATTTATGTTTAGAATCGGGCTTGGCTGCTTTTCCCTGCTGTGTTGATACCGCTTTACACCCTCTTGATTCACTTGCAGAGAGATATCGATACATAGGTTTTCAGATTCTTACTAGTCAGATATATTCTTGTGTGGTGACTAGGGTGTGTTGAGTCCAGTTCACTGAGCAGGGAGTAGGCCTTGTCTATTATATATTTGGCTTATGGAGCGGTCTCTGAGCTAATTTCAAACCCTTGTTTTATGCATCACCCCACCTCACCTTTCCCGTTAAGCAGCCATAGTGTGTCTTCTAAAGGTGTGACTCTGTTCTGTTTTGTAATTCAGTTCAAGTGTAGCGATTTTGACATTCCCTCTATAAGCGATATCTTAGGATAAGTGTCTTTTTCTGTGTGACTTATTTCACTTAGAATCATCGTACCTAAATCCAATCATCATGCTGCTAACTAGCCTTATGACATTGATTTCATGGCTGAGTGATATTGCATTGTGCCACGTACCACCATTTCTTTATCCATTTTTCTCTTTCCTGGGATATTGAAGGTGTACCGAAGCGGAGGTTCTTGGAAACAGAGCAGCCGTAAATTTTAGGGTGCCTGTGTCTTGTTGATTTTTAGTTTTCCCAATTTATACGCCCATGAGTGGAAGTGCCCTATGCTCTCTACGCTGTGTTTATTACTTGTTTCAGGACACACCGTACTCTTCTCCAGAGTGCCTGTTGGCAATTTACATCCCGCCCATCAGCGTAGCAAGGCTCCCATGTCTCCATGGCCTGTCCTGCTTTTCTGGTTTTTACACTTTGTTCAGCATGGCCCTTTTGACCGAGGGCAAGCGAGACTTCTTTGTAGCGCTGATTTGCCCTTCCGGCTTGCTTGGTTGGCCAAAAAGGGCGTATGCGTTTTTTCCTGAATATATTCAGGAAAAAACGCATACGCCCTTTTTGGCCAAGGGCATCATTGTCAACGTTTTGCCGCTTTTCATGTGCTTTAAAGGCGAGTCGAATCTACCTCCTGAAATCTGTTTCCTGCAAATCTGCCTTGCTTTCAAATCTTCTTCGTTGCCTTCCCTCAATATATTTGTGGACGAGAGTTCTCATTTATAACTCTGCACGTTTGTGAATTGCAGTGCCCCTGAGCTCCATTTGTCTCCTCGCTTTTTTGGGAGCTGGCCGCAAAAGCGCAGGATTGCTTCAGGCCCTATTTTGGTTCTGGGGGGCAGGCTGAGCCTGTGGTTCATTCTTCTTCCTGATGGGAAAATGGAGTGACCTATGCCTGTCCCAACACCTATGGCTCGTCTCTCGTTGGTTCTGCGTCTTCCCATTCATCCTCAGGACAAATTGCAACCTGTACAATCAGGAGGTTAAAGGTGCTGATTCTCCAAGTAGGGAGATGGTTAGTCAAGCGGCTGGAATGGCGAACCCGAGCACAAGGAGAGGAGAAATGAGGTGCGTTTTAGAAACCTTTCCCGATCTCATGGCATACCATCTTCTGGGTTTCCCATGCATGTTTTGATGTAGGAAGATGCCCTTGTACCTGGAGATTTGAGACCCATGGGGTGTGTTCCCAGCAGTGTTACTTTAAAGTATCTGGGTTTGCTCACCCAACCTCACCAATCCTCTCAGCCCCAAGAGTGTCCAGCCTTATGTCTCATCCAGCTGTGGGTGTAGATATGGTCAATCCAGGTTGCATCATAGACCCTGAACGGATTTTGTAAGAATTTCTCTCTCTTTCACTGTCTTTGTTTTGTGGGTTTTTTAAAGTAATTTATGTTTAGAATCGGGCTTGGCTGCTTTTCCCTGCTGTGTTGATACCGCTTTACAACCTCTTGATTCACTTGCAGAGAGATATCGATACATAGGTTTTCAGATTCTTACTAGTCAGATATATTCTTGTGTGGTGACTAGGGTGTGTTGAGTCCAGTTCACTGAGCAGGGAGTAGGCCTTGTCTATTACATATTTGGCTTATGGAGCAGTGTCTGAGCTAATTTCAAACCCTTGTTTTATGCATCACACCACCTCACCTTTCCCGTTAAGCAGCCATAGTGTGTCTTCTAAAGGTGTGACTCTGTTCTGTTTTGTAATTCAGTTCAAGTGTAGCGATTTTGACATTCCCTCTATAAGCGATATCTTAGGATAAGTGTCTTTTTCTGTGTGACTTATTTCACTTAGAATCATCGTACCTAAATCCACTCATCATGCTGCTAACTAGCCTTATGACATTGATTTCATGGCTGAGTGATATTCCATTGTGCCAAGTACCACCATTTCTTTATCCATTTTTCTCTTTCCTGGGATATTGAAGGTGTACCGAAGCGGAGGTTCTTGGAAACAGAGCAGCCGTAAACTTTAGGGTGCCTGTGTCTTGTTGATTTTTAGTTTTCCCAATTTATACGCCCATGAGTGGAAGTGCCCTATGCTCTCTACGCTGTGTTTATTACTTGTTTCAGGACACACCGTACTCTTCTCCAGAGTGCCTGTTGGCAATTTACATCCCGCCCATCAGCGTAGCAAGGCTCCCATGTCTCCATGGCCTGTCCTGCTTTTCTGGTTTTTACACTTTGTTCAGCATGGCCCTTTTGACCGAGGGCAAGCGAGACTTCTTTGTAGCGCTGATTTGCCCTTCCGGCTTGCTTGGTTGGCCAAAAAGGGCGTATGCGTTTTTTCCTGAATATATTCAGGAAAAAACGCATACGCCCTTTTTGGCCAAGGGCATCATTGTCAACGTTTTGCCGCTTTTCATGTGCTTTAAAGGCGAGTCGAATCTACCTCCTGAAATCTGTTTCCTGCAAATCTGCCTTGCTTTCAAATCCTCTTCGTTGCCTTCCCTCAATATATTTGTGGACGAGAGTTCTCATTTATAACTCTGCACGTTTGTGAATTGCAGTGCCCCTGAGCTCCATTTGTCTCCTCGCTTTTTTGGGAGCTGGCCGCAAAAGCGCAGGATTGCTTCAGGCCCTATTTTGGTTCTGGGGGGCAGGCTGAGCCTGTGGTTCATTCTTCTTCCTGATGGGAAAATGGAGTGACCTATGCCTGTCCCAACACCTAGGGCTCGTATCTCGTTGGTTCTGCGTCTTCCCATTCATCCTCAGGACAAATTGCAACCTGTACAATCAGGAGGTTAAAGGTGCTGATTCTCCAAGTAGGGAGATGGTTAGTCAAGGGGCTGGAATGGCGAACCCGAGCACAAGGAGAGGAGAAATTAGGTGCGTTTTAGAAACCTTTCCCGATCTCATGGCATACCATCTTCTGGGTTTCCCATGCATGTTTTGATGTAGGAAGATGCCCTTGTACCTGGAGATTTGAGACCCATGGGGTGTGTTCCCCGCAGTGTTACTTTAAATTATCTGCGTTTGCTCACCCAACCTCACCAATCCTCTCAGCCCCAAGAGTGTCCAGCCTTATGTCTCATCCAGCTGTGGGTCTAGATATGGTCAATCCAGGTTGCATCATAGACCCTGAACGGATTTTGTAAGAATTTCTCTCTCTTTCACGGTCTTTGTTTTGTGGGTTTTTTAAAGTAATTTACGTTTAGAATCGGTCTTGGCTGCTTTTCCCTGCTGTGTTGATGCCGCTTTACACCCTCTTGATTCACTTGCAGAGAGATATCGATACATAGGTTTTCAGATTCTTACTAGTGTGGTGACTAGGGTGTGTTGAGTCCAGTTCACTGAGCAGGGAGTAGGCCTTGTCTATTACATATTTGGCTTATGGAGCGGTCTCTGAGCTAATTTCAAACCCTTGTTTTATGCATCACCCCACCTCACCTTTCCCGTTAAGCAGCCATAGTGTGTCTTCTAAAGGTGTGACTCTGTTCTGTTTTGTAATTCAGTTCAAGTGTAGCGATTTTGACATTCCCTCTATAAGCGATATCTTAGGATAAGTGTCTTTTTCTGTGTGACTTATTTCACTTAGAATCATCGTACCTAAATCCACTCATCATGCTGCTAACTAGCCTTATGACATTGATTTCATGGCTGAGTGATATTCCATTGTGCCAAGTACCACCATTTCTTTATCCATTTTTCTCTTTCCTGGGATATTGAAGGTGTACCGAAGCGGAGGTTCTTGGAAACAGAGCAGCCGTAAACTTTAGGGTGCCTGTGTCTTGTTGATTTTTACTTTTCCCAATTTATACGCCCATGAGTGGAAGTGCCCTATGCTCTCTACGCTGTGTTTATTACTTGTTTCAGGACACACCGTACTCTTCTCCAGAGTGCCTGTTGGCAATTTACATCCCGCCCATCAGCGTAGCAAGGCTCCCATGTCTCCATGGCCTGTCCTGCTTTTCTGGTTTTTACACTTTGTTCAGCATGGCCCTTTTGACCGAGGGCAAGCGAGACTTCTTTGTAGCGCTGATTTGCCCTTCCGGCTTGCTTGGTTGGCCAAAAAGGGCGTATGCGTTTTTTACTGAATATATTCAGGAAAAAACGCATACGCCCTTTTTGGCCAAGGGCATCATTGTCAACGTTTGCCGCTTTTCATGTGCTTTAAAGGCGAGTCGAATCTACCTCCTGAAATCTGTTTCCTGCAAATCTGCCTTGCTTTCAAATCCTCTTTGTTGCCTTCCCTCAATATATTTGTGGACGAGAGTTCTCATTTATAACTCTGCACGTTTGTGAATTGCAGTGCCCCTGAGCTCCATTTGTCTCCTCGCTTTTTTGGGAGCTGGCCGCAAAAGCGCAGGATTGCTTCAGGCCCTATTTTGGTTCTGGGGGGCAGGCTGAGCCTGTGGTTCATTCTTCTTCCTGATGGGAAAATGGAGTGACCTATGCCTGTCCCAACACCTAGGGCTCATCTCTCGTTGGTTCTGCGTCTTCCCATTCATCCTCAGGACAAATTGCAACCTGTACAATCAGGAGGTTAAAGGTGCTGATTCTCCAAGTAGGGAGATGGTTAGTCAAGGGGCTGGAATGGCGAACCCGAGCACAAGGAGAGGAGAAATGAGGTGCGTTTTAGAAACCTTTCCCGATCTCACGGCATACCATCTTCTGGGTTTCCCATGCATGTTTTGATGTAGGAAGATGCCCTTGTACCTGGAGATTTGAGACCCATGGGGTGTGTTCCCCGCAGTGTTACTTTAAATTATCTGCGTTTGCTCACCCAACCTCACCAATCCTCTCAGCCCCAAGAGTGTCCAGCCTTATGTCTCATCCAGCTGTGGGTCTAGATATGGTCAATCCAGGTTGCATCATAGACCCTGAACGGATTTTGTAAGAAATTCTCTCTCTTTCACTGTCTTTGTTTTGTGGGTTTTTTAAAGTAATTTATGTTTAGAATCATGCTTGGCTGCTTTTCCCTGCTGTGTTGATACCGCTTTACACCCTCTTGATTCATTGCAGAGAGATATCGATACATAGGTTTTCAGATTCTTACTAGTCAGATATATTCTTGTGTGGTGACTAGAGTGTGTTGAGTCCAGTTCACTGAGCAGGGAGTAGGCCTTGTCTATTACATATTTGGCTTATGGAGCAGTGTCTGAGCTAATTTCAAACCCTTGTTTTATGCATCACCCCACCTCACCTTTCCCGTTAAGCAGCCATAGTGTGTCTTCTAAAGGTGTGACTCTGTTCTGTTTTGTAATTCAGTTCAAGTGTAGCGATTTTGACATTCCCTCTATAAGCGATATCTTAGGACAAGTGCCTTTTTCTGTGTGACTTATTTCACTTAGATTCATCGTACCTAAATCCACTCATCATGCTGCTAACTAGCCTTATGACATTGATTTCATGGCTGAGTGATATTCCATTGTGCCAAGTACCACCATTTCTTTATCCATTTTTCTCTTTCCTGGGATATTGAAGGTGTACCGAAGCGGAGGTTCTTGGAAACAGAGCAGCCGTAAACTTTAGGGTGCCTGTGTCTTGTTGATTTTTACTTTTCCCAATTTATACGCCCATGAGTGGAAGTGCCCTATGCTCTCTACGCTGTGTTTATTACTTGTTTCAGGACACACCGTACTCTTCTCCAGAGTGCCTGTTGGCAATTTACATCCCGCCCATCAGCGTAGCAAGGCTCCCATGTCTCCATGGCCTGTCCTGCTTTTCTGGTTTTTACACTTTGTTCAGCATGGCCCTTTTGACCGAGGGCAAGCGAGACTTCTTTGTAGCGCTGATTTGCCCTTCCGGCTTGCTTGGTTGGCCAAAAAGGGCGTATGCGTTTTTTCCTGAATATATTCAGGAAAAAACGCATACGCCCTTTTTGGCCAAGGGCATCATTGTCAACGTTTTGCCGCTTTTCATGTGCTTTAAAGGCGAGTCGAATCTACCTCCTGAAATCTGTTTCCTGCAAATCTGCCTTGCTTTCAAATCCTCTTCGTTGCCTTCCCTCAATATATTTGTGGACGAGAGTTCTCATTTATAACTCTGCACGTTTGTGAATTGCAGTGCCCCTGAGCTCCATTTGTCTCCTCGCTTTTTTGGGAGCTGGCCGCAAAAGCGCAGGATTGCTTCAGGCCCTATTTTGGTTCTGGGGGGCAGGCTGAGCCTGTGGTTCATTCTTCTTCCTGATGGGAAAATGGAGTGACCTATGCCTGTCCCAACACCTAGGGCTCCTCTCTCGTTGGTTCTGCGTCTTCCCATTCATCCTCAGGACAAATTGCAACCTGTACAATCAGGAGGTTAAAGGTGCTGATTCTCCAAGTAGGGAGATGGTTAGTCAAGCGGCTGGAATGGCGAACCCGAGCACAAGGAGAGGAGAAATGAGGTGCGTTTTAGAAACCTTTCCCGATCTCATGGCATACCATCTTCTGGGTTTCCCATGCATGTTTTGATGTAGGAAGATGCCCTTGTACCTGGAGATTTGAGACCCATGGGGTGTGTTCCCCGCAGTGTTACTTTAAAGTATCTGCGTTTGCTCACCCAACCTCACCAATCCTCTCAGCCCCAAGAGTGTCCAGCCTTATGTCTCATCCAGCTGTGGGTCTAGATATGGTCAATCCAGGTTGCATCATAGACCCTGAACGGATTTTGTAAGAAATTCTCTCTCTTTCACTGTCTTTGTTTTGTGGGTTTTTAAAAGTAATTTATGTTTAGAATCATGCTTGGCTGCTTTTCCCTGCTGTGTTGATGCCGCTTTACACCCTCTTGATTCATTGCAGAGAGATATCGATACATAGGTTTTCAGATTCTTACTAGTCAGATATATTCTTGTGTGGTGACTAGGGTGTGTTGAGTCCAGTTCACTGAGCAGGGAGTAGGCCTTGTCTATTACATATTTGGCTTATGGAGCGGTCTCTGAGCTAATTTCAAACCCTTGTTTTATGCATCACCCCACCTCACCTTTCCCGTTAAGCAGCCATAGTGTGTCTTCTAAAGGTGTGACTCTGTTCTGTTTTGTAATTCAGTTCAAGTGTAGCGATTTTGACATTCCCTCTATAAGCGATATCTTAGGATAAGTGTCTTTTTCTGTGTGACTTATTTCACTTAGAATCATCGTACCTAAATCCACTCATCATGCTGCTAACTAGCCTTATGACATTGATTTCATGGCTGAGTGATATTCCATTGTGCCAAGTACCACCATTTCTTTATCCATTTTTCTCTTTCCTGGGATATTGAAGGTGTACCGAAGCGGAGGTTCTTGGAAACAGAGCAGCCGTAAACTTTAGGGTGCCTGTGTCTTGTTGATTTTTAGTTTTCCCAATTTATACGCCCATGAGTGGAAGTGCCCTATGCTCTCTACGCTGTGTTTATTACTTGTTTCAGGACACACCGTACTCTTCTCCAGAGTGCCTGTTGGCAATTTACATCCCGCCCATCAGCGTAGCAAGGCTCCCATGTCTCCATGGCCTGTCCTGCTTTTCTGGTTTTTACACTTTGTTCAGCATGGCCCTTTTGACCGAGGGCAAGCGAGACTTCTTTGTAGCGCTGATTTGCCCTTCCGGCTTGCTTGGTTGGCCAAAAAGGGCGTATGCGTTTTTTCCTGAATATATTCAGGAAAAAACGCATACGCCCTTTTTGGCCAAGGGCATCATTGTCAACGTTTTGCCGCTTTTCATGTGCTTTAAAGGCGAGTCGAATCTACCTCCTGAAATCTGTTTCCTGCAAATCTGCCTTGCTTTCAAATCCTCTTCGTTGCCTTCCCTCAATATATTTGTGGACGAGAGTTCTCATTTATAACTCTGCACGTTGGTGAATTGCACTGCCCCTGAGCTCCATTTGTCTCCTCGCTTTTTTGGGAGCTGGCCGCAAAAGCGCAGGATTGCTTCAAGCCCTATTTTGGTTCTGGGGGGCAGGCTGAGCCTGTGGTTCATTCTTCTTCCTGATGGGAAAATGGAGTCACCTATGCCTGTCCCAAAACCTAGGGATTGTCTCTCGTTGGTTCCGCAACTTCCCTTTCATCCTCAGGACAAATTGCAACCTGTACAATCAGGAGGTTAAAGGTGCTGATTCTCCAAATAGGGAGATGGTTAGTCAAGCGGCTGGAATGGCAAACCAGAGCACAAGGAGAGGAAAAATGAGGTGCATTTTAGAAACCTTTCCCGATCTCATGGCATACCATCTTCTGGGTTTCCCATGCATGTTTTGATGTAGGAAGATGCCCTTGTACCTGGAGATTTGAGACCCATGGGGTGTCTTCCCCGCAGTGTTACTTTAAAGTATCTGCGTTTGCTCACCCAACCTCACCAATCCTCTCAGCCCCAAGAGTGTCCAGCCTTATGTCTCATCCAGCTGTGGGTCTAGATATGGTCAATCCAGGTTGCATCATAGACCCTGAACGGATTTTGTAAGAATTTCTCTCTCTTTCACTGTCTTTGTTTTGTGGGTTTTTTAAAGTAATTTACGTTTAGAATCGGTCTTGGCTGCTTTTCCCTGCTGTGTTGATGCCGCTTTACACCCTCTTGATTCACTTGCAGAGAGATATCGATACATAGGTTTTCAGATTCTTACTAGTGTGGTGACTAGGGTGTGTTGAGTCCAGTTCACTGAGCAGGGAGTAGGCCTTGTCTATTACATATTTGGCTTATGGAGCGGTCTTTGAGCTAATTTCAAACCCTTGTTTTATGCATCACCCCACCTCACCTTTCCCGTTAAGCAGCCATAGTGTGTCTTCTAAAGGTGTGACTCTGTTCTGTTTTGTAATTCAGTTCAAGTGTAGCGATTTTGACATTCCCTCTATAAGCGATATCTTAGGATAAGTGTCTTTTTCTGTGTGACTTATTTCACTTAGAATCATCGTATCTAAATCCACTCATCATGCTGCTAACTCGCCTTATGACATTGATTTCATGGCTGAGTGATTTTCCATTGTGCCAAGTACCACCATTTCTTTATCCATTTTTCTCTTTCCTGGGACATTGATGGTGTACCGAAGTGGAGGTTCTTGGAAACAGAGCAGCCGTAAACTTTAGGGTGCCTGTGTCTTGTTGATTTTAGTTTTCCCAATTTATACGCCCATGAGTGGAAGTGCCCTATGCTCTCTATGCTGTGTTTATTACTTGTTTCAGGACACACCGTACTCTTCTCCAGAGTGCCTGTTGGCAATTTACATCCCGCCCATCAGCGTAGCAAGGCTCCCATGTCTCCATGGCCTGTCCTGCTTTTCTGGTTTTTACACTTTGTTCAGCATGGCCCTTTTGACCGAGGGCAAGCGAGACTTCTTTGTAGCGCTGATTTGCCCTTCCGGCTTGCTTGGTTGGCCAAAAAGGGCGTATGCGTTTTTTCCTGAATATATTCAGGAAAAAACGCATACGCCCTTTTTGGCCAAGGGCATCATTGTCAACGTTTTGCCGCTTTTCATGTGCTTTAAAGGCGAGTCGAATCTACCTCCTGAAATCTGTTTCCTGCAAATCTGCCTTGCTTTCAAATCCTCTTCGTTGCCTTCCCTCAATATATTTGTGGACGAGAGTTCTCATTTATAACTCTGCACGTTTGTGAATTGCAGTGCCCCTGAGCTCCATTTGTCTCCTCGCTTTTTTGGGAGCTGGCCGCAAAAGCGCAGGATTGCTTCAGGCCCTATTTTGGTTCTGGGGGGCAGGCTGAGCCTGTGGTTCATTCTTCTTCCTGATGGGAAAATGGAGTGACCTATGCCTGTCCCAACACCTAGGGCTCGTCTCTCGTTGGTTCCGCGTCTTCCCGTTCATCCTCAGGACAAATTGCAACCTGTACAATCAGGAGGTTAAAGGTGCTGATTCTCCAAGTAGGGAGATGGTTAGTCAAGCGGCTGGAATGGCGAACCCGAGCACAAGGAGAGGAGAAATGAGGTGCGTTTTAGAAACCTTTCCCGATCTCATGGCATACCATCTTCTGGGTTTCCCATGCATGTTTTGATGTAGGAAGATGCCCTTGTACCTGGAGATTTGAGACCCATGGGGTGTGTTCCCCGCAGTGTTACTTTAAATTATCTGCGTTTGCTCACCCAACCTCACCAATCCTCTCAGCCCCAAGAGTGTCCAGCCTTATGTCTCATCCAGCTGTGGGTCTAGATATGGTCAATCCAGGTTGCATCATAGACCCTGAACGGATTTTGTAAGAAATTCTCTCTCTTTCACTGTCTTTGTTTTGTGGGTTTTTTAAAGTAATTTATGTTTAGAATGGGTCTTGGCTGCTTTTCCCTGCTGTGTTGATGCCGCTTTACACCCTCTTGATTCATTGCAGAGAGATATCGATACATAGGTTTTCAGATTCTTACTAGTCAGATATATTCTTGTGTGGTGACTAGGGTGTGTTGAGTCCAGTTCACTGAGCAGGGAGTAGGCCTTGTCTATTACATATTTGGCTTATGGAGCGGTCTCTGAGCTAATTTCAAACCCTTGTTTTATGCATCACCCCACCTCACCTTTCCCGTTAAGCAGCCATAGTGTGTCTTCTAAAGGTGTGACTCTGTTCTGTTTTGTAATTCAGTTCAAGTGTAGCGATTTTGACATTCCCTCTATAAGCGATATCTTAGGATAAGTGTCTTTTTCTGTGTGACTTATTTCACTTAGAATCATCGTACCTAAATCCACTCATCATGCTGCTAACTAGCCTTATGACATTGATTTCATGGCTGAGTGATATTCCATTGTGCCAAGTACCACCATTTCTTTATCCATTTTTCTCTTTCCTGGGATATTGAAGGTGTACCGAAGCGGAGGTTCTTGGAAACAGAGCAGCCGTAAACTTTAGGGTGCCTGTGTCTTGTTGATTTTTAGTTTTCCCAATTTATACGCCCATGAGTGGAAGTGCCCTATGCTCTCTACGCTGTGTTTATTACTTGTTTCAGGACACACCGTACTCTTCTCCAGAGTGCCTGTTGGCAATTTACATCCCGCCCATCAGCGTAGCAAGGCTCCCATGTCTCCATGGCCTGTCCTGCTTTTCTGGTTTTTACACTTTGTTCAGCATGGCCCTTTTGACCGAGGGCAAGCGAGACTTCTTTGTAGCGCTGATTTGCCCTTCCGGCTTGCTTGGTTGGCCAAAAAGGGCGTATGCGTTTTTTCCTGAATATATTCAGGAAAAAACGCATACGCCCTTTTTGGCCAAGGGCATCATTGTCAACGTTTTGCCGCTTTTCATGTGCTTTAAAGGCGAGTCGAATCTACCTCCTGAAATCTGTTTCCTGCAAATCTGCCTTGCTTTCAAATCCTCTTCGTTGCCTTCCCTCAATATATTTGTGGACGAGAGTTCTCATTTATAACTCTGCACGTTTGTGAATTGCAGTGCCCCTGAGCTCCATTTGTCTCCTCGCTTTTTTGGGAGCTGGCCGCAAAAGCGCAGGATTGCTTCAGGCCCTATTTTGGTTCTGGGGGGCAGGCTGAGCCTGTGGTTCATTCTTCTTCCTGATGGGAAAATGGAGTGACCTGTGCCTGTCCCAAAACCTAGGGCTCGTCTCTCGTTGGTTCTGCGTTTTCCCGTTCATCCTCAGGACAGATTGCAACCTGTACAATCAGGAGGTTAAAGGTGCTGATTCTCCAAGTAGGGAGATGGTTAGTCAAGCGGCTGGAATGGCAAACCAGAGCACAAGGAGAGGAAAAATGAGGTGCGTTTTAGAAACCTTTCCCGATCTCATGGCATACCATCTTCTGGGTTTCCCATGCATGTTTTGATGTAGGAAGATGCCCTTGTACCTGGAGATTTGAGACCCATGGGGTGTGTTCCCCGCAGTGTTACTTTAAAGTATCTGCGTTTGCTCACCCAACCTCACCAATCCTCTCAGCCCCAAGAGTGTCCAGCCTTATGTCTCATCCAGCTGTGGGTCTAGATATGGTCAATCCAGGTTGCATCATAGACCCTGAACGGATTTTGTAAGAATTTCTCTCTCTTTCACTGTCTTTGTTTTGTGGGTTTTTTAAAGTAATTTACGTTTAGAATCGGGCTTGGCTGCTTTTCCCTGCTGTGTTGATGCCGCTTTACACCCTCTTGATTCACTTGCAGAGAGATATCGATACATAGGTTTTCAGATTCTTACTAGTGTGGTGACTAGGGTGTGTTGAGTCCAGTTCACTGAGCAGGGAGTAGGCCTTGTCTATTACATATTTGGCTTATTGAGCGGTCTTTGAGCTAATTTCAAACCCTTGTTTTATGCATCACCCCACCTCACCTTTCCCGTTAAGCAGCCATAGTGTGTCTTCTAAAGGTGTGACTCTGTTCTGTTTTGTAATTCAGTTCAAGTGTAGCGATTTTGACATTCCCTCTATAAGCGATATCTTAGGATAAGTGTCTTTTTCTGTGTGACTTATTTCACTTAGAATCATCGTATCTAAATCCACTCATCATGCTGCTAACTCGCCTTATGACATTGATTTCATGGCTGAGTGATTTTCCATTGTGCCAAGTACCACCATTTCTTTATCCATTTTTCTCTTTCCTGGGACATTGATGGTGTACCGAAGTGGAGGTTCTTGGAAACAGAGCAGCCGTAAACTTTAGGGTGCCTGTGTCTTGTTGATTTTAGTTTTCCCAATTTATACGCCCATGAGTGGAAGTGCCCTATGCTCTCTACGCTGTGTTTATTACTTGTTTCAGGACACACCGTACTCTTGTCCAGAGTGCCTGTTGGCAATTTACATCCCGCACATCAGCGTAGCAAGGCTCCCATGTCTCCATGGCCTGTCCTGCTTTTCTGGTTTTTACACTTTGTTCAGCATGGCCCTTTTGACCGAGGGCAAGCGAGACTTCTTTGTAGCGCTGATTTGCCCTTCCGGCTTGCTTGGTTGGCCAAAAAGGGCGTATGCGTTTTTTCCTGAATATATTCAGGAAAAAACGCATACGCCCTTTTTGGCCAAGGGCATCATTGTCAACGTTTTGCCGCTTTTCATGTGCTTTAAAGGCGAGTCGAATCTACCTCCTGAAATCTGTTTCCTGCAAATCTGCCTTGCTTTCAAATCCTCTTCGTTGCCTTCCCTCAATATATTTGTGGACGAGAGTTCTCATTTATAACTCTGCACGTTTGTGAATTGCAGTGCCCCTGAGCTCCATTTGTCTCCTCGCTTTTTGGGAGCTGGCTGCAAAAGCGCAGGATTGCTTCAGGCCCTATTTTTGTTCTTGGGGGCAGGCTGAGCCTGTGGTTCATTCTTCTTCCTGATGGGAAAATGGAGTGACGTATGCCTGTCCCAACACCTAGGGCTCGTCTCTCGTTGGTTCTGCGTCTTCCCATTCATCCTCAGGACAAATTGCAACCTGTACAATCAGGAGGTTAAAGGTGCTGATTCTCCAAGTAGGGAGATGGTTAGTCAAGCAGCTGGAATGGCGAACCCGAGCACAAGGAGAGGAGAAATGAGGTGCGTTTTAGAAACCTTTCCCGATCTCATGGCATACCATCTTCTGGGTTTCCCATGCATGTTTTGATGTAGGAAGATGCCCTTGTACCTGGAGATTTGAGACCCATGGGGTGTGTTCCCCGCAGTGTTACTTTAAAGTATCTGCGTTTGCTCACCCAACCTCACCAATCCTCTCAGCCCCAAGAGTGTCCAGCCTTATGTCTCATCCAGCTGTGGGTCTAGATATGGTCAATCCAGGTTGCATCATAGACCCTGAACGGATTTTGTAAGAATTTCTCTCTCTTTCACGGTCTTTGTTTTGTGGGTTTTTTAAAGTAATTTACGTTTAGAATCGGTCTTGGCTGCTTTTCCCTGCTGTGTTGATGCCGCTTTACACCCTCTTGATTCACTTGCAGAGAGATATCGATACATAGGTTTTCAGATTCTTACTAGTGTGGTGACTAGGGTGTGTTGAGTCCAGTTCACTGAGCAGGGAGTAGGCCTTGTCTATTTCATATTTGGCTTATGAAGCGGTCTCTGAGCTAATTTCAAACCCTTGTTTTATGCATCACCCCACCTCACCTTTCCCGTTAAGCAGCCATAGTGTGTCTTCTAAAGGTGTGACTCTGTTCTCTTTTGTAATTCAGTTCAAGTGTAGCGATTTTGACATTCCCTCTATAAGCGATATCTTAGGATAAGTGTCTTTTTCTGTGTGACTTATTTCACTTAGAATCATCGTACCTAAATCCACTCATCATGCTGCTAACTAGCCTTATGACATTGATTTCATGGCTGAGTGATATTCCATTGTGCCAAGTACCACCATTTCTTTATCCATTTTTCTCTTTCCTGGGATATTGAAGGTGTACCGAAGCGGAGGTTCTTGGAAACACAGCAGCCGTAAACTTTAGGGTGCCTGTGTCTTGTTGATTTTTACTTTTCCCAATTTATACGCCCATGAGTGGAAGTGCCCTATGCTCTCTACGCTGTGTTTATTACTTGTTTCAGGACACACCGTACTCTTCTCCAGAGTGCCTGTTGGCAATTTACATCCCGCCCATCAGCGTAGCAAGGCTCCCATGTCTCCATGGCCTGTCCTGCTTTTCTGGTTTTTACACTTTGTTCAGCATGGCCCTTTTGACCGAGGGCAAGCGAGACTTCTTTGTAGCGCTGATTTGCCCTTCCGGCTTGCTTGGTTGGCCAAAAAGGGCGTATGCGTTTTTTCCTGAATATATTCAGGAAAAAACGCATACGCCCTTTTTGGCCAAGGGCATCATTGTCAACGTTTTGCCGCTTTTCATGTGCTTTAAAGGCGAGTCGAATCTACCTCCTGAAATCTGTTTCCTGCAAATCTGCCTTGCTTTCAAATCCTCTTCGTTGCCTTCCCTCAATATATTTGTGGACGAGAGTTCTCATTTATAACTCTGCACGTTTGTGAATTGCAGTGCCCCTGAGCTCCATTTGTCTCCTCGCTTTTTTGGGAGCTGGCCGCAAAAGCGCAGGATTGCTTCAGGCCCTATTTTGGTTCTGGGGGGCAGGCTGAGCCTGTGGTTCATTCTTCTTCCTGATGGGAAAATGGAGTCACCTATGCCTGTCCCAAAACCTAGGGATTGTCTCTCGTTGGTTCCGCATCTTCCCTTTCATCCTCAGGACAAATTGCAACCTGTACAATCAGGAGGTTAAAGGTGCTGATTCTCCAAGTAGGGAGATGGTTAGTCAAGCGGCTGGAATGGCAAACCAGAGCACAAGGAGAGGAGAAATGAGGTGCGTTTTAGAAACCTTTCCCGATCTCATGGCATACCATCTTCTGGGTTTCCCATGCATGTTTTGATGTAGGAAGATGCCCTTGTACCTGGAGATTTGAGACCCATGGGGTGTGTTCCCCGCAGTGTTACTTTAAAGTATCTGCGTTTGCTCACCCAACCTCACCAATCCTCTCAGCCCCAAGAGTGTCCAGCCTTATGTCTCATCCAGCTGTGGGTCTAGATATGGTCAATCCAGGTTGCATCATAGACCCTGAACGGATTTCGTAAGAATTTCTCTCTCTTTCACGGTCTTAGTTTTGTGGGTTTTTTAAAGTAATTTACGTTTAGAATCGGTCTTGGCTGCTTTTCCCTGCTGTGTTGATGCCGCTTTACACCCTCTTGATTCACTTGCAGAGAGATATCGATACATAGGTTTTCAGATTCTTACTAGTGTGGTGACTAGGGTGTGTTGAGTCCAGTTCACTGAGCAGGGAGTAGGCCTTGTCTATTACATATTTGGCTTATGGAGCGGTGTCTGAGCTAATTTCAAACCCTTGTTTTATGCATCACCCCACCTCACCTTTCCCGTTAAGCAGCCATAGTGTGTCTTCTAAAGGTGTGACTCTGTTCTCTTTTGTAATTCAGTTCAAGTGTAGCGATTTTGACATTCCCTCTATAAGCGATATCTTAGGATAAGTGTCTTTTTCTGTGTGACTTATTTCACTTAGAATCATCGTACCTAAATCCACTCATCATGCTGCTAACTAGCCTTATGACATTGATTTCATGGCTGAGTGATATTCCATTGTGCCAAGTTCCACCATTTCTTTATCCATTTTTCTCTTTCCTGGGACATTGATGGTGTACCGAAGTGGAGGTTCTTGGAAACAGAGCAGCCGTAAACTTTAGGGTGCCTGTGTCTTGTTGATTTTTACTTTTCCCAATTTATACGCCCATGAGTGGAAGTGCCCTATGCTCTCTACGCTGTGTTTATTACTTGTTTCAGGACACACCGTACTCTTCTCCAGAGTGCCTTTTGGCAATTTACATCCCGCCCATCAGCGTAGCAAGGCTCCCATGTCTCCATGGCCTGTCCTGCTTTTCTGGTTTTTACACTTTGTTCAGCATGGCCCTTTTGACCGAGGGCAAGCGAGACTTCTTTGTAGCGCTGATTTGCCCTTCCGGCTTGCTTGGTTGGCCAAAAAGGGCGTATGCGTTTTTTCCTGAATATATTCAGGAAAAAACGCATACGCCCTTTTTGGCCAAGGGCATCATTGTCAACGTTTTGCCGCTTTTCATGTGCTTTAAAGGCGAGTCGAATCTACCTCCTGAAATCTGTTTCCTACAAATCTGCCTTGCTTTCAAATCCTCTTCGTTGCCTCCCCTCAATATATTTGTGGACGAGAGTTCTCATTTATAACTCTGCACGTTTGTGAATTGCAGTGCCCCTGAGCTCCATTTGTCTCCTCGCTTTTTAGGGAGCTGGCCGCAAAAGCGCAGGATTGCTTCAGGCCCTATTTTGGTTCTGGGGGGCAGGCTGAGCCTGTGGTTCATTCTTCTTCCTGATGGGAAAATGGAGTGACGTATGCCTGTCCCAACACCTAGGGCTCGTATCTCGTTGGTTCTGCGTCTTCCCATTCATCCTCAGGACAAATTGCAACCTGTACAATCAGGAGGTTAAAGGTGCTGATTCTCCAAGTAGGGAGATGGTTAGTCAAGCGGCTGGAATGGCGAACCCGAGCACAAGGAGAGGAGAAATGAGGTGCGTTTTAGAAACCTTTCCCGATCTCATGGCATACCATCTTCTGGGTTTCCCATGCATGTTTTGATGTAGGAAGATGCCCTTGTACCTGGAGATTTGAGACCCATGGGGTGTGTTCCCCGCAGTGTTACTTTAAAGTATCTGCGTTTGCTCACCCAACCTCACCAATCCTCTCAGCCCCAAGAGTGTCCAGCCTTATGTCTCATCCAGCTGTGGGTCTAGATATGGTCAATCCAGGTTGCATCATAGACCCTGAACGGATTTTGTAAGAATTTCTCTCTCTTTCACTGTCTTTGTTTTGTGGGTTTTTTAAAGTAATTTATGTTTAGAATCGGGCTTGATGCTTTTCCATGCTGTGTTGATGCCGCTTTACACCCTCTTGATTCACTTGCAGAGAGATATCCATACATAGGTTTTCAGATTCTTACTAGTCAGATATATTCTTGTGTGGTGACTAGGGTGTGTTGAGTCCAGTTCACTGAGCAGGGAGTAGGCCTTGTCTATTACATATTTGGCTTATGGAGCGGTCTCTGAGCTAATTTCAAACCCTTGTTTTATGCATCACCCCACCTCACCTTTCCCGTTAAGCAGCCATAGTGTGTCTTCTAAAGGTGTGACTCTGTTCTGTTTTGTAATTCAGTTCAAGTGTAGCCATTTTGACATTCCCTCTATAAGCGATATCTTAGGATAAGTGTCTTTTTCTGTGTGACTTATTTCACTTAGAATCATCGTACCTAAATCCACTCATCATGCTGCTAACTAGCTTTATGACATTGATTTCATGGCTGAGTGATATTCCATTGTGCCAAGTACCACCATTTCTTTATCCATTTTTCTCTTTCCTGGGATATTGAAGGTGTACCGAAGTGGAGGTTCTTGGAAACAGAGCAGCCGTAAACTTTAGGGTGCCTGTGTCTTGTTGATTTTTAGTTTTCCCAATTTATACGCCCATGAGTGGAAGTGCCCTATGCTCTCTACGCTGTGTTTATTACTTGTTTCAGGACACACCGTACTCTTCTCCAGAGTGCCTGTTGGCAATTTACATCCCGCCCATCAGCGTAAGAAGGCTCCCATGTCTCCATGGCCTGTCCTGCTTTTCTGGTTTTTACTGTTTGTTCAGCATGGCCCTTTTGACCGAGGGCAAGCGAGACTTCTTTGTAGCGCTGATTTGCCCTTCCGGCTTGCTTAGTTGGCCAAAAAGGGCGTATGCGTTTTTTCCTGAATATATTCAGGAAAAAACGCATACGCCCTTTTTGGCCAAGGGCATCATTGTCAACGTTTTGCCGCTTTTCATGTGCTTTAAAGGCGAGTCGAATCTACCTCCTGAAATCTGTTTCCTGCAAATCTGCCTTGCTTTCAAAACCTCTTCGTTGCCTTCCCTCAATATATTTGTGGACGAGAGTTCTCATTTATAACTCTGCACGTTTGTGAATTGCAGTGCCCCTGAGCTCCATTTGTCTCCTCGCTTTTTTGGGAGCTGGCCGCAAAAGCGCAGGATTGCTTCAGGCCCTATTTTGGTTCTGGGGGGCAGGCTGAGCCTGTGGTTCATTCTTCTTCCTGATGGGAAAATGGAGTGACCTATGCCTGTCCCAACACCTAGGGCTCGTCTCTCGTTGGTTCCGCGTCTTCCCGTTCATCCTCAGGACAAATTGCAACCTGGACGAAACAGGAGGTTAAAGGTGCTGATTCTCCAAGTAGGGAGATGGTTAGTCAAGTGGCTGGAATGGCGAACCCGAGCACAAGGAGAGGATAAATGAGGTGCGTTTTAGAAACCTTTCCCGATCTCATGGCATACCATCTTCTGGGTTTCCCATGCATGTTTTGATGTAGGAAGATGCCCTTGTACCTGGAGATTTGAGACCCATGGGGTGTGTTCCCCGCAGTGTTACTTTAAAGTATCTGCGTTTGCTCACCCAACCTCACCAATCCTCTCAGCCCCAAGAGTGTCCAGCCTTATGTCTCATCCAGCTGTGGGTCTAGATATGGTCAATCCAGGTTGCATCATAGACCCTGAACGGATTTCGTAAGAATTTCTCTCTCTTTCACGGTCTTTGTTTTGTGGGTTTTTTAAAGTAATTTATGTTTAGAATCGGGCTTGGCTGCTTTTCCCTGCTGTGTTGATGCCGCTTTACACCCACTTGATTCACTTGCAGAGAGATATCGATACATAAGTTTTCAGATTCTTACTAGTCAGATATATTCTTGTGTGGTGTCTAGGGTGTGTTGAGTCCAGTTCACTGAGCAGGGAGTAGGCCTTGTCTATTACATATTTGGCTTATGGAGCGGTCTCTGAGCTAATTTCAAACCCTTGTTTTATGCATCACCCCACCTCACCTTTCCCGTTAAGCAGCCATAGTGTGTCTTCTAAAGGTGTGACTCTGTTCTGTTTTGTAATTCAGTTCAAGTGTAGCGATTTTGACATTCCCTCTATAAGCCATATCTTAGGATAAGTGTCTTTTTCTGTGTGACTTATTTCACTTAGAATCATCGTACCTAAATCCACTCATCATGCTGCTAACTAGCCTTATGACATTGATTTCATGGCTGAGTGATATTCCATTGTGCCAAGTACCACCATTTCTTTATCCATTTTTCTCTTTCCTGGGATATTGAAGGTGTACCGAAGCGGAGGTTCTTGGAAACAGAGCAGCCGTAAACTTTAGGGTGCCTGTGTCTTGTTGATTCTTAGTTTTCCCAATTTATACGCCCATGAGTGGAAGTGCCCTATGCTCTCTACGCTGTGTTTATTACTTGTTTCAGGACACACCGTACTCTTCTCCAGAGTGCCTGTTGGCAATTTACATCCCGCCCATCAGTGTAGCAAGGCTCCCATGTCTCCATGGCCTGTCCTGCTTTTCTGGTTTTTACACTTTGTTCAGCATGGCCCTTTTGACCGAGGGCAAGCGAGACTTCTTGTAGCGCTGATTTGCCCTTCCGGCTTGCTTGGTTGGCCAAAAAGGGCGTATGCGTTTTTTCCTGAATATATTCAGGAAAAAACGCATACGCCCTTTTTGGCCAAGGGCATCATTGTCAACGTTTTGCCGCTTTACATGTGCTTTAAAGGCGAGTCGAATCTACCTCCTGAAATCTGTTTCCTGCAAATCTGCCTTGCTTTCAAATCCTCTTCGTTGCCTTCCCTCAATATATTTGTGGACGAGAGTTCTCATTTATAACTCTGCACGTTGGTGAATTGCACTGCCCCTGAGCTCCATTTGTCTCCTCGCTTTTTTGGGAGCTGGCCGCAAAAGCGCAGGATTGCTTCAAGCCCTATTTTGGTTCTGGGGGGCAGGCTGAGCCTGTGGTTCATTCTTCTTCCTGATGGGAAAATGGAGTCACCTATGGCTGTCCCAAAACCTAGGGATTGTCTCTCGTTGGTTCCGCATCTTCCCTTTCATCCTCAGGACAAATTGCAACCTGTACAATCAGGAGGTTAAAGGTGCTGATTCTCCAAGTAGGGAGATGGTTAGTCAAGCGGCTGGAATGGCAAACCAGAGCACAAGGAGAGGAAAAATGAGGTGCGTTTTAGAAACCTTTCCCGATCTCATGGCATACCATCTTCTGGGTTTCCCATGCATGTTTTGATGTAGGAAGATGCCCTTGTACCTGGAGATTTGAGACCCATGGGGTGTGTTCCCCGCAGTGTTACTTTAAAGTATCTGCGTTTGCTCACCCAACCTCACCAATCCTCTCAGCCCCAAGAGTGTCCAGCCTTATGTCTCATCCAGCTGTGGGTCTAGATATGGTCAATCCAGGTTGCATCATAGACCCTGAACGGATTTTGTAAGAATTTCTCTCTCTTTCACTGTCTTTGTTTTGTGGGTTTTTTAAAGTAATTTACGTTTAGAATCGGTCTTGGCTGCTTTTCCCTGCTGTGTTGATGCCGCTTTACACCCTCTTGATTCACTTGCAGAGAGATATCGATACATAGGTTTTCAGATTCTTACTAGTGTGGTGACTAGGGTGTGTTGAGTCCAGTTCACTGAGCAGGGAGTAGGCCTTGTCTATTACATATTTGGCTTATTGAGCGGTCTTTGAGCTAATTTAAAACCCTTGTTTTATGCATCACCCCACCTCACCTTTCCCGTTAAGCAGCCATAGTGTGTCTTCTAAAGGTGTGACTCTGTTCTGTTTTGTAATTCAGTTCAAGTGTAGCGATTTTGACATTCCCTCTATAAGCGATATCTTAGGATAAGTGTCTTTTTCTGTGTGACTTATTTCACTTAGAATCATCATATCTAAATCCACTCATCATGCTGCTAACTCGCCTTATGACATTGATTTCATGGCTGAGTGATTTTCCATTGTGCCAAGTACCACCATTTCTTTATCCATTTTTCTCTTTCCTGGGACATTGATGGTGTACCGAAGTGGAGGTTCTTGGAAACAGAGCAGCCGTAAACTTTAGGGTGCCTGTGTCTTGTTGATTTTAGTTTTCCCAATTTATACGCCCATGAGTGGAAGTGCCCTATGCTCTCTACGCTGTGTTTATTACTTGTTTCAGGACACACCGTACTCTTGTCCAGAGTGCCTGTTGGCAATTTACATCCCGCACATCAGCGTAGCAAGGCTCCCATGTCTCCATGGCCTGTCCTGCTTTTCTGGTTTTTACACTTTGTTCAGCATGGCCCTTTTGACCGAGGGCAAGCGAGACTTCTTTGTAGCGCTGATTTGCCCTTCCGGCTTGCCTGGTTGGCCAAAAAGGGCGTATGCGTTTTTTCCTGAATATATTCAGGAAAAAACGCATACGCCCTTTTTGGCCAAGGGCATCATTGTCAACGTTTTGCCGCTTTTCATGTACTTTAAAGGCGAGTCGAATCTACCTCCTGAAATCTGTTTCCTGCAAATCTGCCTTGCTTTCAAATCCTCTTTGTTGCCTTCCCTCAATATATTTGTGGACGAGAGTTCTCATTTATAACTCTGCACGTTTGTGAATTGCAGTGCCCCTGAGCTCCATTTGTCTCCTCGCTTTTTTGGGAGCTGGCCGCAAAAGCGCAGGATTGCTTCAGGCCCTATTTTTGTTCTTGGGGGCAGGCTGAGCCTGTGGTTCATTCTTCTTCCTGATGGGAAAATGGAGTGACCTATGCCTGTCCCAACACCTAGGGCTCGTCTCTCGTTGGTTCTGCGTCTTCCCATTCATCCTCAGGACAAATTGCAACCTGTACAATCAGGAGGTTAAAGGTGCTGATTCTCCAAGTAGGGAGATGGTTAGTCAAGCGGCTGGAATGGCGAACCCGAGCACAAGGAGAGGAGAAATGAGGTGCGTTTTAGAAACCTTTCCCGATCTCATGGCATACCATCTTCTGGGTTTCCCATGCATGTTTTGATGTAGGAAGATGCCCTTGTACCTGGAGATTTGAGACCCATGGGGTGTGTTCCCCGCAGTGTTACTTTAAAGTATCTGCGTTTGCTCACCCAACCTCACCAATCCTCTCAGCCCCAAGAGTGTCCAGCCTTATGTCTCATCCAGCTGTGGGTCTAGATATGGTCAATCCAGGTTGCATCATAGACCCTGAACGGATTTTGTAAGAATTTCTCTCTCTTTCACGGTCTTTGTTTTGTGGGTTTTTTAAAGTAATTTACGTTTAGAATCGGTCTTGGCTGCTTTTCCCTGCTGTGTTGATGCCGCTTTACACCCTCTTGATTCACTTGCAGAGAGATATCGATACATAGGCTTTCAGATTCTTACTGGTGTGGTGACTAGGGTGTGTTGAGTCCAGTTCACTGAGCAGGGAGTAGGCCTTGTCTATTACATATTTGGCTTATGGAGCGGTCTCTGAGCTAATTTCAAACCCTTGTTTTATGCATCACCCCACCTCACCTTTCCCGTTAAGCAGCCATAGTGTGTCTTCTAAAGGTGTGACTCTGTTCTGTTTTGTAATTCAGTTCAAGTGTAGCGATTTTGACATTCCCTCTATAAGCGATATCTTAGGATAAGTGTCTTTTTCTGTGTGACTTATTTCACTTAGAATCATCGTACCTAAATCCACTCATCATGCTGCTAACTAGCCTTATGACATTGATTTCATGGCTGAGTGATTTTCCATTGTGCCAAGTACCACCATTTCTTTATCCATTTTTCTCTTTCCTGGGATATTGAAGGTGTACCGAAGCGGAGGTTCTTGGAAACAGAGCAGCCGTAAACTTTAGGGTGCCTGTGTCTTGTTGATTTTTAGTTTTCCCAATTTATACGCCCATGAGTGGAAGTGCCCTATGCTCTCTACGCTGTGTTTATTACTTGTTTCAGGACACACCGTACTCTTCTCCAGAGTGCCTGTTGGCAATTTACATCCCGCCCATCAGCGTAGCAAGGCTCCCATGTCTCCATGGCCTGTCCTGCTTTTCTGGTTTTTACACTTGGTTCAGCATGGCCCTTTTGACCGAGGGCAAGCGAGACTTCTTTGTAGCGCTGATTTGCCCTTCCGGCTTGCTTGGTTGGCCAAAAAGGGCGTATGCGTTTTTTCCTGAATATATTCAGGAAAAAACGCATACGCCCTTTTTGGCCAAGGGCATCATTGTCAACGTTTTGCCGCTTTTCATGTGCTTTAAAGGCGAGTCGAATCTACCTCCTGAAATCTGTTTCCTGCAAATCTGCCTTGCTTTCAAATCCTCTTCGTTGCCTTCCCTCAATATATTTGTGGACGAGAGTTCTCATTTATAACTCTGCACGTTTGTGAATTGCAGTGCCCCTGAGCTCCATTTGTCTCCTCGCTTTTTTGGGAGCTGGCCGCAAAAGCGCAGGATTGCTTCAGGCCCTATTTTGGTTCTGGGGGGCAGGCTGAGCCTGTGGTTCATTCTTCTTCCTGATGGGAAAATGGAGTCACCTATGCCTGTCCCAAAACCTAGGGATTGTCTCTCGTTGGTTCCGCATCTTCCCTTTCATCCTCAGCACAAATTGCAACCTGTACAATCAGGAGGTTAAAGGTGCTGATTCTCCAAGTAGGGAGATGGTTAGTCAAGCGGCTGGAATGGCAAACCAGAGCACAAGGAGAGGAGAAATGAGGTGCGTTTTAGAAACCTTTCCCGATCTCATGGCATACCATCTTCTGGGTTTCCCATGCATGTTTTGATGTAGGAAGATGCCCTTGTACCTGGAGATTTGAGACCCATGGGGTGTGTTCCCCGCAGTGTTACTTTAAAGTATCTGCGTTTGCTCACCCAACCTCACCAATCCTCTCAGCCCCAAGAGTGTCCAGCCTTATGTCTCATCCAGCTGTGGGTCTAGATATGGTCAATCCAGGTTGCATCATAGACCCTGAACGGATTTTGTAAGAATTTCTCTCTCTTTCACGGTCTTTGTTTTGTGGGTTTTTTAAAGTAATTTACGTTTAGAATCGGTCTTGGCTGCTTTTCCCTGCTGTGTTGATGCCGCTTTACACCCTCTTGATTCACTTGCAGAGAGATATCGATACATAGGTTTTCAGATTCTTACTAGTGTGGTGACTAGGGTGTGTTGAGTCCAGTTCACTGAGCAGGGAGTAGGCCTTGTCTATTACATATTTGCCTTATGGAGCGGTCTCTGAGCTAATTTCAAACCCTTGTTTTATGCATCACCCCACCTCACCTTTCCCGTTAAGCAGCCATAGTGTGTCTTCTAAAGGTGTGACTCTGTTCTGTTTTGTAATTCAGTTCAAGTGTAGCGATTTTGACATTCCCTCTATAAGCGATATCTTAGGATAAGTGTCTTTTTCTGTGTGACTTATTTCACTTAGAATCATCGTACCTAAATCCACTCATCATGCTGCTAACTAGCCTTATGACATTGATTTCATGGCTGAGTGATATTCCATTGTGCCAAGTACCACCATTTCTTTATCCATTTTTCTCTTTCCTGGGATATTGAAGGTGTACCAAAGTGGAGGTTCTTGGAAACAGAGCAGCCGTAAACTTTAGGGTGCCTGTGTCTTGTTGATTTTTAGTTTTCCCAATTTATACGCCCATGAGTGGAAGTGCCCTATGCTCTCTACGCTGTGTTTATTACTTGTTTCAGGACACACCGTACTCTTCTCCAGAGTGCCTGTTGGCAATTTACATCCCGCCCATCAGCGTAGCAAGGCTCCCATGTCTCCATGGCCTGTCCTGCTTTTCTGGTTTTTACACTTTGTTCAGCATGGCCCTTTTGACCGAGGGCAAGCGAGACTTCTTTGTAGCGCTGATTTGCCCTTCCGGCTTGCTTGGTTGGCCAAAAAGGGCGTATGCGTTTTTTCCTGAATATATTCAGGAAAAAACGCATACGCCCTTTTTGGCCAAGGGCATCATTGTCAACGTTTTGCCGCTTTTCATGTGCTTTAAAGGCGAGTCGAATCTACCTCCTGAAATCTGTTTCCTGCAAATCTGCCTTGCTTTCAAATCCTCTTCGTTGCCTTCCCTCAATATATTTGTGGACGAGAGTTCTCATTTATAACTCTGCACGTTTGTGAATTGCAGTGCCCCTGAGCTCCATTTGTCTCCTCGCTTTTTTGGGAGCTGGCTGCAAAAGCGCAGGATTGCTTCAGGCCCTATTTTTGTTCTTGGGGGCAGGCTGAGCCTGTGGTTCATTCTTCTTCCTGATGGGAAAATGGAGTGACCTATGCCTGTCCCAACACCTAGGGCTCGTCTCTCGTTGGTTCCGCGTCTTCCCGTTCATCCTCAGGACAAATTGCAACCTGTAAGAAACAGGAGGTTAAAGGTGCTGATTCTCCAAGTAGGGAGATGGTTAGTCAAGCGGCTGGAATGGCGAACTCGAGCACAAGGAGAGGAGAAATGAGGTGCGTTTTAGAAACCTTTCCCGATCTCATGGCATACCATCTTCTGGGTTTCCCATGCATGTTTTGATGTAGGAAGATGCCCTTGTACCTGGAGATTTGAGACCCATGGGGTGTGTTCCCCGCAGTGTTACTTTAAAGTATCTGCGTTTGCTCACCCAACCTCACCAATCCTCTCAGCCCCAAGAGTGTCCAGCCTTATGTCTCATCCAGCTGTGGGTCTAGATATGGTCAATCCAGGTTGCATCAGAGACCCTGAACGGATTTTGTAAGAATTTCTCTCTCTTTCACTGTCTTTGTTTTGTGGGTTTTTTAAAGTAATTTATGTTTAGAATTGGGCTTGGCTGCTTTTCCCTGCTGTGTTGATGCCGCTTTACACCCACTTGATTCAATTGCAGAGAGATATCGATACATAAGTTTTCAGATTCTTACTAGTCAGATATATTCTTGTGTGGTGTCTAGGGTGTGTTGAGTCCAGTTCACTGAGCAGGGAGTAGGCCTTGTCTATTACATATTTGGCTTATGGAGCGGTCTCTGAGCTAATTTCAAACCCTTGTTTTATGCATCACCCCACCTCACCTTTCCCGTTAAGCAGCCATAGTGTGTCTTCTAAAGGTGTGATTCTGTTCTGTTTTGTAATTCAGTTCAAGTGTAGCGATTTTGACATTCCCTCTATAAGCGATATCTTAGGATAAGTGTCTTTTTCTGTGTGACTTATTTCACTTAGAATCATCGTACCTAAATCCACTCATCATGCTGCTAACTAGCCTTATGACATTGATTTCATGGCTGAGTGATATTCCATTGTGCCAAGTACCACCATTTCTTTATCCATTTTTCTCTTTCCTGGGATATTGAAGGTGTACCGAAGCGGAGGTTCTTGGAAACAGAGCAGCCGTAAACTTTAGGGTGCCTGTGTCTTGTTGATTCTTAGTTTTCCCAATTTATACGCCCATGAGTGGAAGTGCCCTATGCTCTCTACGCTGTGTTTATTACTTGTTTCAGGACACACCGTACTCTTCTCCAGAGTGCCTGTTGGCAATTTACATCCCGCCCATCAGCGTAGCAAGGCTCCCATGTCTCCATGGCCTGTCCTGCTTTTCTGGTTTTTACACTTTGTTCAGCATGGCCCTTTTGACCGAGGGCAAGCGAGACTTCTTTGTAGCGCTGATTTGCCCTTCCGGCTTGCTTGGTTGGCCAAAAACGGCGTATGCGTTTTTTCCTGAATATATTCAGGAAAAAACGCATATGCCCTTTTTGGCCAATGGCATCATTGTCAACGTTTTGCCGCTTTTCATGTGCTTTAAAGGCGAGTCGAATCTACCTCCTGAAATCTGTTTCCTGCAAATCTGCCTTGCTTTCAAATCCTCTCCGTTGCCTTCCCTCAATATATTTGTGGACGAGAGTTATCATTTATAACTCTGCACGTTTGTGAATTGCAGTGTCCCTGAGCTCCATTTGTCTACTCGCTTTTTTGGGAGCTGGCCGCAAAAGCACAAGATTGCTTCAGGCCCTATTTTGGTTCTGGGGGTCAGGCTGAGCCTGTGGTTCATTCTTCTTCCTGATGGGAAAATGGAGTGGCCTGTGCCTGTCCCAACACCTAGGGCTAGTCTCTCGTTGGTTGCCCGTCTTCCCGTTCATCCTCAGGACAAATTGCAACCTGTACGAAACAGGAGGTTAAAGGTGCTGATTCTCCAAGTAGGGAGATGGTTAGTCAAGCGGCTGGAATGGCGAACCCGAGCACAAGGAGAGGAGAAATGAGGTGCGTTTTAGAAACCTTTCCCGATCTCACGGCATACCATCTTCTGGGTTTCCCATGCATGTTTTGATGTAGGAAGATGCCCTTGTACCTGGAGATTTGAGACCCATGGGGTGTGTACCCCGCAGTGTTACTTTAAAGTATCTGCGTTTGCTCACCCAACCTCACCAATCCTCTCAGCCCCAAGAGTGTCCAGCCTTATGTCTCATCCAGCTGTGGGTCTAGATATGGTCAATCCAGGTTGCATCATAGACCCTGAACGGATTTTGTAAGAATTTCTCTCTCTTTCACTGTCTTTGTTTTGTGGGTTTTTTAAAGTAATTTATGTTTAGAATCGGGCTTGGCTGCTTTTCCCTGCTGTGTTGATGCCGCTTTACACCCTCTTGATTCACTTGCAGAGAGATATCGATACATAGGTTTTCAGATTCTTACTAGTCAGATATATTCTTGTGCGGTGACTAGGGGGTGTTGAGTCCAGTTCACTGAGCAGGGAGTAGGCCTTGTCTATTACATATTTGGCTTATGGAGCGGTGTCTGAGCTAATTTCAAACCCTTGTTTTATGCATCACCCCACCTCACCTTTCCCGTTAAGCAGCCATAGTGTGTCTTCTAAAGGTGTGACTCTGTTCTGTTTTGTAATTCAGTTCAAGTGTAGCGATTTTGACATTCCCTCTATAAGCGATATCTTAGGATAAGTGTCTTTTTCTGTGTGACTTATTTCACTTAGAATCATCGTACCTAAATCCACTCATCATGCTGCTAACTAGCCTTATGACATTGATTTCATGGCTGAGTGATATTCCATTGTGCCAAGTACCACCATTTCTTTATCCATTTTTCTCTTTCCTGGGATATTGAAGGTGTACCGAAGCGGAGGTTCTTGGAAACAGAGCAGCCGTAAACTTTAGGGTGCCTGTGTCTTGTTGATTTTTAGTTTTCCCAATTTATACGCCCATGAGTGGAAGTGCCCTATGCTCTCTACGCTGTGTTTATTACTTGTTTCAGGACACACCGTACTCTTCTCCAGAGTGCCTGTTGGCAATTTACATCCCGCACATCAGCGTAGCAAGGCTCCCATGTCTCCATGGCTTGTCCTGCTTTTCTGGTTTTTACTGTTTGTTCAGCATGGCCCTTTTGACCGAGGGCAAGCGAGACTTCTTTGTAGCGCTGATTTGCCCTTCCGGCTTGCTTGGTTGGCCAAAAACGGCGTATGCGTTTTTTCCTGAATATATTCAGGAAAAAACGCATACGCCCTTTTTGGCCAAGGGCATCACAGTCAACGTTTTGCCGCTTTTCATGTGCTTTAAAGGTGAGTCGAATCTACCTCCTGAAATCTGTTTCCTGCAATTCTGCCTTGCTTTCAAATCCTCTTCGTTGCCTTCCCTCAATATATTTGTGGACGAGAGTTATCATTTATAACTCTGCACGTTTGTGAATTGCAGTGTCCCTGAGCTCCATTTGTCTACTCGCTTTTTTGGGAGCTGGCCGCAAAAGCACAGGATTGCTTCAGGCCCTATTTTGGTTCTGGGGGTCAGGCTGAGCCTGTGGTTCATTCTTCTTCCTGATGGGAAAATGGAGTGGCCTGTGCCTGTCCCAACACCTAGGGCTAGTCTCTCGTTGGTTGCCCGTCTTCCCGTTCATCCTCAGGACAAATTGCAACCTGTACAATCAGGAGGTTAAAGGTGCTGATTCTCCAAGTAGGGAGATGGTTAGTCAAGCGGCTGGAATGGCGAACCCGAGCACAAGGAGAGGAGAAATGAGGTGCGTTTTAGAAACCTTTCCCGATCTCACGGCATACCATCTTCTGGGTTTCCCATGCATGTTTTGATGTAGGAAGATGCCCTTGTACCTGGAGATTTGAGACCCATGGGGTGTGTTCCCCGCAGTGTTACTTTAAAGTATCTGCGTTTGCTCACCCAACCTCACCAATCCTCTCAGCCCCAAGAGTGTCCAGCCTTATGACTCATTCAGCTGTGGGTCTAGATATGGTCAATCCAGGTTGCATCATAGACCCTGAACGGATTTTGTAAGAATTTCTCTCTCTTTCACTGTCTTTGTTTTGTGGGTTTTTTAAAGTAATTTATGTTTAGAATCGGGCTTGGCTGCTTTTCCCTGCTGTGTTGATGCCGCTTTACACCCTCTTGATTCACTTGCAGAGAGATATCGATACATAGGTTTTCAGATTCTTACTAGTCAGATATATTCTTGTGCGGTGACTAGTGTGTGTTGAGTCCAGTTCACTGAGCAGGGAGTAGGCCTTGTCTAGTACATATTTGGCTTATGGAGCGGTGTCTGAGCTAATTTCAAACCCTTGTTTTATGCATCACCCCACCTCACCTTTCCTTTTAAGCAGCCATAGTGTGTCTTCTAAAGGTGTGACTCTGTTCTGTTTTGTAATTCAGTTCAAGTGTAGCGATTTTGAAATTCCCCCTAAAAGCGATATCTTAGGATAAGTGTCTTTTTCTGTGTGACTTATTTCACTTAGAATCATCGTACCTAAATCCACTCATCATGCTGCTAAGTAGCCTTATGACATTGATTTCATGGCTGAGTGATATTCCATTGTGCCAAGTACCACCATTTCTTTATCCATTTTTCTCTTTCCTGGGATATTGAAGGTGTACCGAAGCGGAGGTTCTTGGAAACAGAGCAGCCGTAAACTTTAGGGTGCCTGTGTCTTGTTGATTTTTACTTTTCCCAATTTATACGCCCTTGAGTGGAAGTGCCCTATGCTCTCTACGCTGTGTTTATTACTTGTTTCAGGACACACCGTACTCTTCTCCAGAGTGCCTGTTGGCAATTTACATCCCGCCCATCAGCGTAGCAAGGCTCCCATGTCTCCATGGCCTGTCCTGCTTTTCTGGTTTTTACACTTTGTTCAGCATGGCCCTTTTGACCGAGGGCAAGCGAGACTTCTTTGTAGCACTGATTTGCCCTTCCGGCTTGCTTGGTTGGCCAAAAAGGGCGTATGCGTTTTTTCCTGAATATATTCAGGAAAAAACGCATACGCCCTTTTTGGCCAAGGGCATCATTGTCAACCTTTTGCCGCTTTTCATGTGCTTTAAAGGCGAGTCGAATCTACCTCCTGAAATCTGTTTCCTGCAAATCTGCCTTGCTTTCAAATCCTCTTCGTTGCCTTCCCTCAATATATTTGTGGACGAGAGTTCTCATTTATAACTCTGCACGTTTGTGAATTGCAGTGCCCCTGAGCTCCATTTGTCTCCTCGCTTTTTTGGGAGCTGGCCGCAAAAGCGCAGGATTGCTTCAGGCCCTATTTTGGTTGTGGGGGGCAGGCTGAGCCTGTGGTTCATTCTTCTTCCTGATGGGAAAATGGAGTGACCTATGCCTGTCCCAACACCTAGGACTCGTCTCTCGTTGGTTCTGCGTCTTCCCGTTCATCCTCAGGACAAATTGCAACCTGTACAATCAGGAGGTTAAAGGTGCTGATTCTCCAAGTAGGGAGATGGTTAGTCAAGCGGCTGGAATGGCGAACTCGACCACAAGGAGAGGAGAAATGAGGTGCGTTTTAGAAACCTTTCCCGATCTCATGGCATACCATCTTCTGGGTTTCCCATGCATGTTTTGAT
The DNA here is from genome assembly GCF_028564815.1 of Eubalaena glacialis. Lineage (NCBI taxonomy): Eukaryota > Metazoa > Chordata > Mammalia > Artiodactyla > Balaenidae > Eubalaena > Eubalaena glacialis. The sequence goes on from NW_026871405.1 coordinate 147,893, forward strand.
GTAGGAAGATGCCCTTGTACATGGAGATTTGAGACCCATGGTGTGTGTTCCCCGCAGTGTTACTTTAAAGTATCTGCGTTTGCTCACCCAACCTCACCAAACCTCTCAGCCCCAAGAGTATCCAGCCTTATGTCTCATCCAGCTGTGGGTCTAGATATGGTCAATCCAGGTTGCATCATAGTCCCTGAACGGATTTTGTAAGAATTTCTCTCTCTTTCACTGTCTTTGTTTTGTGGGTTTTTTTTAAAGTAATTTATGTTTAGAATCGGGCTTGGCTGCTCTTGCCTGCTGTGTTGATGCCGCTTTACACCCTCTTGATTCACTTGCAGAGAGATATTGATACATAGGTTTTCAGATTCTTACTAGTCAGATATATTCTTGTGTGGTGACTAGGGTGTGTTGAGTCCAGTTCACTGAGCAGGGAGTAGGCCTTGTCTATTACATATTTGGCTTATGGAGCGGTCTCTGAGCTAATTTCAAACCCTTGTTTTATGCATCACCCCACCTCACCTTTCCCGTTAAGCAGCCATAGTGTGTCTTCTAAAGGTGTGACTCTGTTTTGTTTTGTAATTCAGTTCAAGTGTAGCGATTTTGAAATTCCCTCTATAAGCGATATCTTAGGATAAGTGTCTTTTTCTGTGTGACTTATTTCACTTAGAATCATCGTACCTAAATCCACTCATCATGCTGCTAACTAGCCTTATGACATTGATTTCATGGCTGAGTGATATTCCATTGTGCCAAGTACCACCATTTCTTTATCCATTTTTCTCTTTCCTGGGATATTGAAGGTGTACCGAAGCGGAGGTTCTTGGAAACAGAGCAGCCGTAAACTTTAGGGTGCCTGTGTCTTGTTGATTCTTAGTTTTCCCAATTTATACGCCCATGAGTGGAAGTGCCCTATGCTCTCTACGCAGTGTTTATTACTTGTTTCAGGACACACCGTACTCTTCTCCAGAGTGCCTGTTGGCAATTTACATCCCGCCCATCAGCGTAGCAAGGCTCCCATGTCTCCATGGCCTGTCCTGCTTTTCTGGTTTTTACACTTTGTTCAGCATGGCCCTTTTGACTGAGGGCAAGCGAGACATCTTTGTAGCGCTGATTTGCCCTTCCGGCTTGCTTGGTTGGCCAAAAAGGGCGTATGCGTTTTTTCCTGAATATATTCAGGAAAAAACGCATACGCCCTTTTTGGCCAAGGGCATCATTGTCAACGTTTTGCCGCTTTTCATGTGCTTTAAAGGCGAGTCGAATCTACCTCCTGAAATCTGTTTCCTGCAAATCTGCCTTGCTTTCAAATCCTCTTCGTTGCCTTCCCTCAATATATTTGTGGACGAGAGTTCTCATTTATAACTCTGCACGTTTGTGAATTGCAGTGCCCCTGAGCTCCATTTGTCTCCTCGCTTTTTTGGGAGCTGGCCGCAAAAGCGCAGGATTTCTTCAGGATTTATTTTGGTTCTGGGGGGCAGGCTGAGCCTGTGGTTCATTCTTCTTCCTGATGGGAAAATGGAGTCACCTATGCCTGTCCCAACACCTAGGGCTCGTCTCTCGTTGGTTCCGCGTCTTCCCGTTCATCCTCAGGACAAATTGCAACCTGTAAGAAACAGGAGGTTAAAGGTGCTGATTCTCCAAGTAGGGAGATGGTTAGTCAAGTGGCTGGAATGGCGAACCCGAGCACAAGGAGAGGATAAATGAGGTGCGTTTTAGAAACCTTTCCCGATCTCATGGCATACCATCTTCTGGGTTTCCCATGCATGTTTTGATGTAGGAAGATGCCCTTGTACCTGGAGATTTGAGACCCATGGGGTGTGTTCCCCGCAGTGTTACTTTAAAGTATCTGCGTTTGCTCACCCAACCTCACCAATCCTCTCAGCCCCAAGAGTGTCCAGCCTTATGTCTCATCCAGCTGTGGGTCTAGATATGGTCAATCCAGTTTGCATCAGAGACCCTGAACGGATTTTGTAAGAATTTCTCTCTCTTTCACTGTCTTTGTTTTGTGGGTTTTTTAAAGTAATTTATGTTTAGAATCGGGCTTGGCTGCTTTTCCCTGCTGTGTTGATGCCGCTTTACACCCTCTTGATTCACTTGCAGAGAGATATCGATACATAGGTTTTCAGATTCTTACTAGTCAGATATATTCTTGTGTGGTGTCTAGGGTGTGTTGAGTCCAGTTCACTGAGCAGGGAGTAGGCCTTGTCTATTACATATTTGGCTTATGGAGCGGTCTCTGAACTAATTTCAAACCCTTGTTTTATGCATCACCCCACCTCACCTTTCCCGTTAAGCAGCCATAGTGTGTCTTCTAAAGGTGTGACTCTGTTCTGTTTTGTAATTCAGTTCAAGTGTAGCGATTTTGACATTCCCTCTATAAGCGATATCTTAGGATAAGTGTCTTTTTCTGTGTGACTTAATTCACTTAGAATCATCGTATCTAAATCCACTCATCATGCTGCTAACTAGCCTTATGACATTGATTTCATGGTTGAGTGATATTCCATTGTGCCAAGTACCACCATTTCTTTATCCATTTTTCTCTTTCCTGGGATATTGAAGGTGTACCGAAGTGGAGGTTCTTGGAAACAGAGCAGCCGTAAACTTTAGGGTGCCTGTGTCTTGTTGATTTTTAGTTTTCCCAATTTATACGCCCTTGAGTGGAAGTGCCCTATGCTCTCTACGCTGTGTTTATTACTTGTTTCAGGACACACCGTACTCTTCTCCAGAGTGCCTGTTGGCAATTTACATCCCGCCCATCAGCGTAGCAAGGCTCCCATGTCTCCATGGCCTGTCTTGCTTTTCTGGTTTTTACACTTTGTTCAGCATGGCCCTTTTGACCGAGGGCAAGCGAGACTTCTTTGTAGCGCTGATTTGCCCTTCCGGCCTGCTTGGTTGGCCAAAAAGGGCGTATGCGTTTTTTCCTGAATATATTCAGGAAAAAACGCATACGCCCTTTTTGGCCAAGGGCATCATTGTCAACGTTTTGCCGCTTTTCATGTGCTTTAAAGGCGAGTCGAATCTACCTCCTGAAATCTGTTTCCTGCAAATCTGCCTTGCTTTCAAATCCTCTTCGTTGCCTTCCCTCAATATATTTGTGGACGAGAGTTCTCATTTATAACTCTGCACGTTTGTGAATTGCAGTGCCCCTGAGCTCCATTTGTCTCCTTGCTTTTTTGGGAGCTGGCCGCAAAAGCGCAGGATTGCTTCAGGCCCTATATTGGTTCTGGGGGGCAGGCTGAGCCTGTGGTTCATTCTTCTTCCTGATGGGAAAATGGAGTGACTTATGCCTGTCCCAACACCTAGGGCTCGTCTCTCGTTGGTTCCGCGTCTTCCCGTTCATCCTCAGGACAAATTGCAACCTGTACAATCAGGAGGTTAAAGGTGCTGATTCTCCAAGTAGGGAGATGGTTAGTCAAGCGGCTGGAATGGCGAACCCGAGCACAAGGAGAGGAGAAATGAGGTGCGTTTTAGAAACCTTTCCCGATCTCATGGCATACCATCTTCTGGGTTTCCCATGCATGTTTTGATGTAGGAAGATGCCCTTGTACCTGGAGATTTGAGACCCATGGGGTGGGTACCCCGCGGTATTACTTTAAAGTATCTGCATTTGCTCACCCAACCTCACCAATCCTCTCAGCCCCAAGAGTGTCCAGCCTTATGTCTCATCCAGCTGTGGGTCTAGATATGGTCAATCCAGGTTGCATCAGAGACCCTGAACGGATTTTGTAAGAATTTCTCTCTCTTTCACTGTCTTTGTTTTGTGGGTATTTTAAAGTAATTTATGTTTAGAATAGAGCTTGGCTGCTTTTCCCTGCTGTGTTGATGCCGCTTTACACCCTCTTGATTCACTTGCAGAGATATCGATACATAGGTTTTCAGATTCTTACTAGTCAGATATATTCTTGTGTGGTGACTAGGGTGTGTTGAGTCCAGTTCACTGAGCAGGGAGTAGGCCTTGTCTATTACATATTTGGCTTATGGAGCGGTCTCTGAGCTAATTTCAAACCCTTGTTTTATGCATCACCCCACCTCACCTTTCCCGTTAAGCAGCCATAGTGTGTCTTGTAAAGGTGTGAGTCTGTTCTGTTTTGTAATTCAGTTCAAGTGTAGCGATTTTGACATTCCCTCTATAAGCGATATCTTAGGATAAGTGTCTTTTTCTGTGTGACTTATTTCACTTAGAATCATCGTACCTAAATCCACTCATCATGCTGCTAACTAGCCTTATGACATTGATTTCATGGCTGAGTGATATTCCATTGTGCCAAGTACCACCATTTCTTTATCCATTTTTCTCTTTCCTGGGATATTGAAGGTGTACCGAAGCGGAGGTTCTTGGAAACAGAGCAGCCGTAAACTTTAGGGTGCCTGTGTCTTGTTGATTTTTAGTTTTCCCAATTTATACGCCCATGAGTGGAAGTGCCCTATGCTCTCTACGCTGTGTTTATTACTTGTTTCAGGACACACCATACTCTTCTCCAGAGTGCCTGTTGGCAATTTACATCCCGCCCATAAGCGTAGCAAGGCTCCCATGTCTCCATGGCCTGTCCTGCTTTTCTGGTTTTTACAATTTGTTCAGCATGGCCCTTTTGACCGAGGGCAAGGGAGACTTCTTTGTAGCGCTGATTTGCCCTTCTGGCTTGCTCTGTTGGCCAAAAAGGGCGTATGCGTTTTTTCCTGAATATATTCAGGAAAAAAAGCATACGCCCTTTTTGGCCAAGGGCATCATTGTCAACGTTTTGACGCTTTTCATGTGCTTTAAAGGCGAGTCGAATCTACCTCCTGAAATCTGTTTCCTGCAAATCTGCCTTGCTTTCAAATCCTCTTCGTTGCCTTCCCTCAATATATTTGTGGATGAGAGTTCTCATTTATAACTCTGCACGTTTGTGAATTGCAGTGCCCCTGAGCTCCATTTGTCTCCTCGCTTTTTTGGGAGCTGGCCGCAAAAGCGCAGGATTGCTTCAGGCCCTATTTTGGTTCTGGGGGGCAGGCTGAGCCTGTGGTTCATTCTTCTTCCTGATGGGAAAATGGAGTGACCTATGCCTGTACCAACACATAGGGCTCGTCTCTCGTTGGTTCCGCGTCTTCCCGTTCATCCTCAGGACAAATTGCAACCTGTACAATCAGGAGGTTAAAGGTGCTGATTCTCCAAGTAGGGAGATGGTTAGTCAAGCGGCTGGAATGGCGAACCCTAGCACAAGGAGAGGAGAAATGAGGTGCGTTTTAGAAACCTTTCCCGATCTCACGGCATACCATCTTCTCGGTTTCCCATGCATGTTTTGATGTAGGAAGATTCCCTTGTACCTGGAGATTTGAGACCCATGGGGTGGGTACCCCGCGGTATTACTTTAAAGTATCTGCATTTGCTCACCCAACCTCACCAATCCTCTCAGCCCCAAGAGTGTCCAGCCTTATGTCTCATCCAGCTGTGGGTCTAGATATGGTCAATCCAGGTTGCATCAGAGACCCTGAACGGATTTTGTAAGAATTTCTCTCTCTTTCACTGTCTTTGTTTTGTGGGTTTTTTAAAGTAATTTATGTTTAGAATCGGGCTTGGCTGCTTTTCCCTGCTGTGTTGATGCCGCTTTACACACTCTTGATTCACTTGCAGAGAGATATCGATACATAGGTTTTCAGATTCTTACTAGTCAGATATATTCTTGTGTGGTGACTAAGGTGTGTTGAGTCCAGTTCACTGAGCAGGGAGTAGGCCTTGTCTATTACATATTTGGCTTATGGAGCGGTCTCAGAGCTAATTTCAAACCCTTGTTTTATGCATCACCCCAACTCACCTTTCCGGTTAAGCAGCCATAGTATGTCTTCTAAAGGTGTGACTCTGTTCTGTTTTGTAATTCAGTTCAAGTGTAGCGATTTTGACATTCCCTCTGTAAGCGATATCTTAGGATAAGTGTCGTTTTCTGTGTGACTTATTTCACTTAGAATCATCGTACCTAAATCCACTCATCATGCTGCTAACTAGCCTTATGACATTGATTTCATGGCTGAGTGATATTCCATTGTGCCAAGTACCACCATTTCTTTATCCATTTTTCTCTTTCCTGGGATATTGAAGGTGTACCGAAGTGGAGGTTCTTGGAAACAGAGCAGCCGTAAAGTTTGGGGTGCCTGTGACTTGTTTACTTTTAGTTTTCCCAATTTATACGCCCATGAGTGGAAGTGCCCTATGCTCTCAACGCTGTGTTTATTACTTGTTTCAGGACACACCGTACTCTTCTCCAGAGTGCCTGTTGGCAATTTCTATCCCGCCCATCAACGTAGCAAGGCTCCCATGTCTCCATGGCCTGTCCTGCTTTGCTGGTTTTTACACTTGGTTCAGCATGGCCCTTTTGACCGAGGGCAAGCGAGACTTCTTTGTAGCGCTGATTTGCCCTTCCGGCTTGCTTGGTTGGCCAAAAAGGGCGTATGCGTTTTTTCCTGAATATATTCAGGAAAAAACGCATACGCCCTTTTTGGCCAAGGGCATCATTGTCAACATTTTGCCGCTTTTCATGTACTTTAAAGGTGAGTCGAATCTACCTCCTGAAATCTGTTTCCTGCAAATCTGCCTTGCTTTCAAATCCTCTTCGTTGCCTTCCCTCAATATATTTGTGGACGAGAGTTCTCATTTATAACTCTGCACGTTTGTGAATTGCAGTGCCCCTGAGCTCCATTTGTCTCCTCGCTTTTTTGGGAGCTGGCCGCAAAAGCGCAGGATTGCTTCAGGCCCTATTTTGGTTCTGGGGGGCAGGCTGAGCCTGTGGTTCATTCTTCTTCCTGATGGGAAAATGGAGTGACCTATGCCTGTCCCAACAACTAGGGCTCGTCTCTCGTTGGTTCCGCGTCTTCCCGTTCATCCTCAGGACAAATTGCAACCTGTACAATCAGGAGGTTAAAGGTGCTGATTCTCCAAGTAGGGAGATGGTTAGTCAAGCGGCTGGAATGGCGAACCCGAGCACAAGGAGAGGAGAAATGAGGTGCGTTTTAGAAACCTTTCCCGATCTCACGGCATACCATCTTCTGGGTTTCCCATGCATGTTTTGATGTAGGAAGATTCCCTTGTACCTGGAGATTTGAGACCCATGGGGTGGGTACCCCGCGGTATTACTTTAAAGTATCTGCATTTGCTCACCCAACCTCACCAATCCTCTCAGCCCCAAGAGTATCCAGCCTTATGTCTCATCCAGCTGTGGGTCTAGGTATGGTCAATCCAGGTTGCATCAGAGACCCTGAACGGATTTTGTAAGAATTTCTATCTCTTTCACTGTCTTTGCTTTGTGGGTTTTTTAAATTAATGTATGTTTAGAATGGGGTTTGGCTGCTTTTCCCTGCTGTGTTTATGCCGCTTTACACCCTCTTGATTCACTTGCAGAGAGATATCAATACATAGGTTTTCAGATTCATACTAGTCAGATATATTCTTGTGCGGTGACTAGGGGGTGTTGAGTCCAGTTCACTGAGCAGGGAGTAGGCCTTGTCTATTACATATTTGGCTTATGGAGCGGTGTCTGAGCTAATTTCAAACCCTTGTTTTATGCATCACCCCACCTCACCTTTCCGGTTAAGCAGCCATAGTGTGTCTTCTAAAGTTGTGCCTCTGTTCTGTTTTGTAATTCAGTTCAAGTGTAGCGATTTTGACATTCCCTCTATAAGCGATATCTTAGGATAAGTGTCTTTTTCTGTGTGACTTATTTCACTTAGAATCATCGTACCTAAATCCACTCATCATGCTGCTAACTAGCCTTATGACATTGATTTCATGGCTGAGTGATATTCCATTGTGCCAAGTACCACCATTTCTTTATCCATTTTTCTCTTTCCTGGGATATTGAAGGTGTACCGAAGTGGAGATTCTTGGCAACAGAGCAGCCGTAAACTTTAGGGTGCCTGTTTCTTGTTGATTTTTAGTTTTCCCAATTTATACGCCCATGAGTGGAAGTGCCCTATGCTCTCTACGCTGTGTTTATTACTTGTTTCAGGACACACCGTACTCTTCTCCAGAGTGCCTGTTGACAATTTACATCCCGCCCATCAGCGTAGCAACGTTCCCATGTCTCCATGGCCTGTCCTGCTTTTCTGGTTTTTACACTTTTTTCAGCATGGCCCTTTTGACCGAGGGCAAGCGAGACTTCTTTGTAGCGCTGATTTGCCCTTCAGGCTTGCTTGGTTGGCCAAAAAGGGCGTATGCGTTTTTTCCTGAATATATTCAGGAAAAAACGCATACGCCCTTTTTGGCCAAGGGCATCATTGTCAACGTTTTGCCGCTTTTCACGTGCTTTAAAGGCGAGTCGAATCTACCTCCTGAAATCTGTTTCCTGCAAATATGCCTTGCTTTCAAATCCTCTTCGTTGCCTTCCCTCAATATATTTGTGGACGAGAGTTCTCATTTATAACTCTGCACGTTTGTGAATTGCAGTGCCCCTGAGCTCCATTTGTCTCCTCGCTTTTTTGGGAGCTGGCCGCAAAAGTGCAGGATTGCTTCAGGCCCTATTTTGGTTCTGGGCGGCAGGCTGAGCCTGTGGTTCATTCTTCTTCCTGATGGGAAAATGGAGTGACCTATGCCTGTCCCAACAACTAGGGCTCGTCTCTCGTTGGTTCCGCGTCTTCCCGTTCATCCTCAGGACAAATTGCAACCTGTACAATCAGGAGGTTAAAGGTGCTGATTCTCCAAGTAGGGAGATGGTTAGTCAAGCGGCTGGAATGGCGAACCCGAGCACAAGGAGAGGAGAAATGAGGTGCGTTTTAGAAACCTTTCCCGATCTCACGGCATACCATCTTCTGGGTTTCCCATGCATGTTTTGATGTAGGAAGATGCCCTTGTACCTGGAGATTTGAGACCCATGGGGTGGGTACCCCGCGGTATTACTTTAAAGTATCTGCATTTGCTCACCCAACCTCACCAATCCTCTCAGCCCCAAGAGTGTCCAGCCTTATGTCTCATCCAGCTGTGGGTCTAGATATGGTCAATCCAGGTTGCATCAGAGACCCTGAACGGATTTTGTAAGAATTTCTATCTCTTTCACTGTCTTTGCTTTGTGGGTTTTTTAAAGTAATGTATGTTTAGAATGGGGTTTGGCTGCTTTTCCCTGCTGTGTTGATGCCGCTTTACACCCTCTTGATTCACTTGCAGAGAGATATCAATACATAGGTTTTCAGATTCATACTAGTCAGATATATTCTTGTGCGGTGACTAGGGGGTGTTGAGTCCAGTTCACTGAGCAGGGAGTAGGCCTTGTCTATTACATATTTGGCTTATGGAGCGGTCTCTGAGCTAATTTCAAACCCTTTTTTTATGCATCACCCCACCTCACCTTTCCCGTTAAGCAGCCATAGTGTGTCTTCTAAAGTTGTGCCTGTGTTCTGTTTTGTAATTCAGTTCAAGTGTAGCGATTTTGACATTCCTTCTATAAGCGATAACTTAGGATAAGTGCCTTTTTCTGTGTGACTTATTTCACTTAGAATCATCGTACCTAAATCCACTCATCATGCTGCTAACTAGCCTTATGACATTGATTTCATGGCTGAGTGATATTCCATTGTGCCATGTACCACCATTTCTTTATCCATTTTTCTCTTTCCTGGGATAGTGAAGGTGTACCGAAGCGGAGGTTCTTGGAAACAGAGCAGCCGTAAAGTTTGGGGTGCCTGTGTCTTGTTTACTTTTAGTTTTCCCAATTTATACGCCCATGAGTGGAAGTGCCCTATGCTCTCAACGCTGTGTTTATTACTTGTTTCAGGACACACCGTACTCTTCTCCAGAGTGCCTGTTGGCAATTTATATCCCGCCCATCAACGTAGCAAGGCTCCCATGTCTCCATGGCCTGTCCTGCTTTTCTGGTTTTTACACTTTGTTCAGCATGGCCCTTTTGACCGAGGGCAAGCGAGAGTTCTTTGTAGCGCTGATTTGCCCTTCTGGCTTGCTTGGCTGGCCAAAAAGGGCGTATGCGTTTTTTCCTGAATATATTCAGGAAAAAACGCATACGCCCTTTTTGGCCAAGGGCATCATTGTCAACATTTTGCCGCTTTTCGTGTACTTTAAAGGCGAGTCGAATCTACCTCCTAAAATCTGTTTCCTGCAAATCTGCCTTGCTTTCAAATCCTCTTCGTTGCCTTCCCTCAATATATTTGTGGACGAGAGTTCTCATTTATAACTCTGCACGTTTGTGAATTGCAGTGCCCCTGAGCTCCATTTGTCTCCTCGCTTTTTTGGGAGCTGGCCGCAAAAGCGCAGGATTGCTTCAGGCCCTATTTTGGTTCTGGGGGGCAGGCTGAGCCTGTGGTTCATTCTTCTTCCTGATGGGAAAATGGAGTGACCTATGCCTGTCCCAACAACTAGGGCTCGTCTCTCGTTGGTTCCGCGTCATCCCGTTCAACCTCAGGACAAACTGCAACCTGTACAATCAGGAGGTTAAAGGTGCTGATTCTCCAAGTAGGGAGATGGTTAGTCAAGCGGCTGGAATGGCGAACCCGAGCACAAGGAGAGGAGAAATGAGGTGCGTTTTAGAAACCTTTCCCGATCTCACGGCATACCATCTTCTGGGTTTCCCATGCATGTTTTGATGTAGGAAGATTCCCTTGTACCTGGAGATTTGAGACCCATGGGGTGGGTACCCCGCGGTATTACTTTAAAGTATCTGCATTTGCTCACCCAACCTCACCAATCCTCTCAGCCCCAAGAGTGTCCAGCCTTATGTCTCATCCAGCTGTGGGTCTAGATATGGTCAATCCAGGTTGCATCAGAGACCCTGAACGGATTTTGTAAGAATTTCTCTCTCTTTCACTGTCTTTGTTTTGTGGGTTTTTTAAAGTAATTTATGTTTAGAATCGGGCTTGGCTGCTTTTCCCTGCTGTGTTGATGCCGATTTACACCCTCTTGATTCACTTGCAGAGAGATATCGATACATAGGTTTTCAGATTCTTACTAGTCAGATATATTCTTGTGTGGTGACTAGGGTGTGTTGAGTCCACTTCACTGAGCAGGGAGTAGGCCTTGTCTATTACATATTTGGCTTATGGAGCGGTCTCTGAGCTAATTTCAAACCCTTGTTTTATGCATCACCCCACCTCACCTTTCCCGTTAAGCAGCCATAGTGTGTCTTCTAAAGGTGTGACTCTGTTCTGTTTTGTAATTCAGTTCAAGTGTAGCGATTTTGACATTCCCTCTATAAGCGATATCTTAGGATAAGTGTCTTTTTCTGCGTGACTTATTTCACTTAGAATCATCGTACCTAAATCCACTCATCATGCTGCTAACTAGCCTTATGACATTGATTTCATGGCTGAGTGATATTCCATTGTGCCAAGTACCACCATTTGTTTATCCATTTTTCTCTTTCCTGGAATATTGAAGGTGTACCGAAGCGGAGGTTCTTGGAAACAGAGCAGCCGTAAACTTTAGGGTGCCTGTGTCTTGTTGATTTTTAGTTTTGCCAATTTATACGCCCATGAGTGGAAGTGCCCTATGCTCTCTACGCTGTGTTTATTACTTGTTTCAGGACACACCGTACTCTTCTCCAGAGTGCCTGTTGGCAATTTACATCCCGCCCATCAGCGTAGCAAGGCTCCCATGTCTCCATGGCCTGTCCTGCTTTTCTGGTTTTTACACTTGGTTCAGCATGGCCCTTTTGACCGAGGGCAAGCGCGACTTCTTTGTAGCGCTGATTTGCCCTTCCGGCTTGCTTGGTTGGCCAAAAAGGGCGTATGCGTTTTTTCCTGAATATATTCAGGAAAAAACGCATACGCCCTTTTTGGCCAAGGGCATCATTGTCAACGTTTTGCCGCTTTTCATGTGCTTTAAAGGCGAGTCGAATCTACCTCCTGAAATCTGTTTCCTGCAAATCTGCCTTGCTTTCAAATCCTCTTCGTTGCCTTCCCTCAATATATTTGTGGACGAGAGTTCTCATTTATAACTCTGCACGTTTGTGAATTGCAGTGCCCCTGAGCTCCATTTGTCTCCTCGCTTTTTTGGGAGCTGGCCGCAAAAGCGCAGGATTGCTTCAGGCCCTATTTTGGTTCTGGGGGGCAGGCTGAGCCTGTGGTTCATTCTTCTTCCTGATGGGAAAATGGAGTGACCTGTGCCTGTCCCAACACCTAGGGCTAGTCTCTCGTTGGTTCCCCATCTTCCCGTTCATCCTCAGGACAAATTGCAACCTGGACGAAACAGGAGGTTAAAGGTGCTGATTCTCCAAGTAGGGAGATGGTTAGTCAAGCGGCTGGAATGGCGAACCCGAGCACAAGGAGAGGAGAAATGAGGTGCGTTTTAGAAACCTTTCCCGATCTCACGGCATACCATCTTCTGGGTTTCCCATGCATGTTTTGATGTAGGAAGATTCCCTTGTACCTGGAGATTTGAGACCCATGAGGTGGGTACCCCACAGTATTACTTTAAAGTATCTGCATTTGCTCACCCAACCTCACCAATTCTCTCAGCCCCAAGAGTGTCCAGCCTTATGTCTCATCCAGCTGTGGGTCTAGATATGGTCAATCCAGGTTGCATCAGAGACCCTGAACGGATTTTGTAAGAATTTCTATCTCTTTCACTGTCTTTGCTTTGTGGGTTTTTTAAAGTAATGTATGTTTAGAATGGGGTTTGGCTGCTTTTCCCTGCTGTGTTTATGCCGCTTTACACCCTCTTGATTCACTTGCAGAGAGATATCAATACATAGGTTTTCAGATTCATACTAGTCTGATATATTCTTGTGCGGTGACTAGGGGGTGTTGAGTCCAGTTCACTGAGCAGGGAGTAGGCCTTGTCTATTACATATTTGGCTTAATGAGCGGTGTCTGAGCTAATTTCAAACCCTTGTTTTATGCATCACCCCACCTCACCTTTCTGGTTAAGCAGCCATAGTGTGTCTTCTAAAGTTGTGCCTCTGTTCTGTTTTGTAATTCAGTTCAAGTGTAGCGATTTTGACATTCCCTCTATAAGCGATAACTTAGGATAAGTGTCTTTTTCTGTGTGACTTATTTCACTTAGAATCATCGTACCTAAATCCACTCATCATGCTGCTAACTAGCCTTATGACATTGATTTCATGGCTGAGTGATATTCCATTGTGCCAAGTACCACCATTTCTTTATCCATTTTTCTCTTTCCTGGGATATTGAAGGTGTACCGAAGCGGAGATTCTTGGAAACAGAGCAGCCGTAAACGTTTGGGTGCCTGTGTATTGCTGATTTTTAATTTTCCCAATTTATACGCCCATGAGTGGAAGTGCCCTATGCTCTCTACGCTGTGTTTATTACTTGTTTCAGGACACACCGTACTCTTCTCCAGAGTGCCTGTTGACAATTTACATCCCGCCCATCAGCGTAGCAACGCTCCCATGTCTCCATGGCCTGTCCTGCTTTTCTGGTTTTTACACATTTTTCAGCATGGCCCTTTTGACCGAGGGCAAGCGAGACTTCTTGGTAGCGCTGATTTGCCCTTCAGGCTTGCTTGGTTGGCCAAAAAGGGCGTATGCGTTTTTTCCTGAATATATTCAGGAAAAAACGCATACGCCCTTTTTGGCCAAGGGCATCATTGTCAACGTTTTGCCGCTTTTCACGTGCTTTAAAGGCGAGTCGAATCTACCTCCTGAAATCTGTTTCCTGCAAATCTGCCTTGCTTTCAAATCCTCTTCGTTGCCTTCCCTCAATATATTTGTGGACGAGAGTTCTCATTTATAACTCTGCACGTTTGTGAATTGCAGTGCCCCTGAGCTCCATTTGTCTCCTCGCTTTTTTGGGAGCTGGCCGCAAAAGCGCAGGATTGCTTCAGGCCCTATTTTGGTTCTGGGGGGCAGGCTGAGCCTGTGGTTCATTCTTCTTCCTGATGGGAAAATGGAGTGACCTGTGCCTGTCCCAACACCTAGGGCTAGTCTCTCGTTGGTTCCCCGTCTTCCCGTTCATCCTCAGGACAAATTGCAACCTGTACGAAACAGGAGGTTAAAGGTGCTGATTCTCCAAGTAGGGAGATGGTTAGTCAAGCGGCTGTAATGGCGAACCCGAGCACAAGGAGAGGAGAAATGAGGTGCATTTTAGAAACCTTTCCCGATCTCACGGCATACCATCTTCTGGGTTTCCCATGCATGTTTTGATGTAGGAAGATTCCCTTGTACCTGGAGATTTGAGACCCATGGGGTGGGTACCCCGCGGTATTACTTTAAAGTATCTGCATTTGCTCACCCAACCTCACCAATCCTCTCAGCCCCAAGAGTGTCCAGCCTTATGTCTCATCCAGCTGTGGGTCTAGATATGGTCAATCCAGGTTGCATCAGAGACCCTGAACGGATTTTGTAAGAATTTCTCTCTCTTTCACTGTCTTTGCTTTGTGGGTTTTTTAAAGTAATTTATGTTTAGAATGGGGCTTGGCTGCTTTTCCCTGCTGTGTTGATGCCGCTTTACACCCTCTTGATTCACTTGCAGAGAGATATCGATACATAGGTTTTCAGATTCTTACTAGTCAGATATATTCTTGTGTGGTGACTAGGGTGTGTTGAGTCCACTTCACTGAGCAGGGAGTAGGCCTTGTCTATTACATATTTGGCTTATGGAGCGGTCTCTGAGCTAATTTCAAACCCTTGTTTTATGCATCACCCCACCTCACCTTTCCCGTTAAGCAGCCATATTGTGTCTTCTAAAGGTGTGACTCTGTTCTGTTTTGTAATTCAGTTCAAGTGTAGCGATTTTGACATTCCCTCTATAAGCGATATCTTAGGATAAGTGTCTTTTTCTGTGTGACTTATTTCACTTAGAATCATCGTACCTAAATCCACTCATCATGCTGCTAACTAGCCTTATGACATTGATTTCATGGCTGAGTGATATTCCATTGTGCCAAGTACCACCATTTGTTTATCCATTTTTCTCTTTCCTGGAATATTGAAGGTGTACCGAAGCGGAGGTTCTTGGCAACAGAGCAGCCGTAAACTTTAGGGTGCCTGTGTCTTGTTGATTTTTAGTTTTCCCAATTTATACGCCCATGAGTGGAAGTGCCCTATGCTCTCTACGCTGTGTTTATTACTTGTTTCAGGACAAACCGTACTCTTCTCCAGAGTTCCTGTTGGCAATTTACATCCCGCCCATCAGCGTAGCAAGGCTCCCATGTCTCCATGGCCTGTCCTGCTTTTCTGGTTTTTACACTTGGTTCAGCATGGCCCTTTTGACCGAGGGCAAGCGAGACTTCTTTGTAGCGCTGATTTGCCCTTCCGGCTTGCTTGGTTGGCCAAAAAGGGCGTATGCGTTTTTTCCTGAATATATTCAGGAAAAAACGCATACGCCCTTTTTGCCAAGGGCATCATTGTCAATGTTTTGCCGCTTTTCATGTGCTTTAAAGGCGAGTCGAATCTACCTCCTGAAATCTGTTTCCTGCAAATCTGCCTTGCTTTCAAATCCTCTTCGTTGCCTTCCCTCAATACATTTGTGGACGAGAGTTCTCATTTATAACTCTGCACGTTTGTGAATTGCAGTGCCCCTGAGCTCCATTTGTCTCCTCGCTTTTTTGGGAGCTGGCCGCAAAAGCGCAGGATTGCTTCAGGCCCTATTTTGGTTCTGGGGGGCAGGCTGAGCCTGTGGTTCATTCTTCTTCCTGATGGGAAAATGGAGTGACCTGTGCCTGTCCCAACACCTAGGGCTAGTCTTTCGTTGGTTCCCCGTCTTCCCGTTCATCGTCAGGACAAATTGCAACCTGGACGAAACAGGAGGTTAAAGGTGCTGATTCTCCAAGTAGGGAGATGGTTAGTCAAGCGGCTGGAATGGCGAACCCGAGCACAAGGAGAGGAGAAATGAGGTGCGTTTTAGAAA
The DNA here is from genome assembly GCF_028564815.1 of Eubalaena glacialis. Taxonomy (NCBI): domain Eukaryota; kingdom Metazoa; phylum Chordata; class Mammalia; order Artiodactyla; family Balaenidae; genus Eubalaena; species Eubalaena glacialis. The sequence continues at coordinate 163,664 of NW_026871405.1, forward strand.
CCTTTCCCGATCTCACGGCATACCATCTTCTGGGTTTCCCATGCATGTTTTAATGTAGGAAGATTCCCTTGTACCTGGAGATTTGAGACCCATGGGGTGGGTACCCCGCGGTATTACTTTAAAGTATCTGCATTTGCTCACCCAACCTCACCAATCCTCTCAGCCCCAAGAGTGTCCAGCCTTATGTCTCATCCAGCTGTGGGTCTAGATATGGTCAATCCAGGTTGCATCAGAGACCCTGAACGGATTTTGTAAGAATTTCTCTCTCTTTCACTGTCTTTGTTTTGTGGGTTTTTTAAAGTAATTTATGTTTAGAATCGGGCTTGGCTGCTTTTCCCTGCTGTGTTGATGCCGCTTTACACCCTCTTGATTCACTTGCAGAGAGATATCGATACATAGGTTTTCAGATTCTTACTAGTCAGATATATTCTTGTGCGGTGACTAGGGGGTGTTGAGTCCAGTTCACTGAGCAGGGAGTAGGCCTTGTCTATTACATATTTGGCTTATGGAGCGTTGTCTGAGCTAATTTCAAACCCTTGTTTTATGCATCACCCCACCTCACCTTTCCGGTTAAGCAGCCATAGTGTGTCTTCTAAAGTTGTGCCTCTGTTCTGTTTTGTAATTCAGTTCAAGTGTAGCGATTTTGACATTCCCTCTATAAGCGATATCTTAGGATAAGTGTCTTTTTCTGTGTGACTTATTTCACTTAGAATCATCGTACCTAAATTCACTCATCATGCTGCTAACTAGCCTTATGACATTGATTTCATGGCTGAGTGATATTCCATTGGGCCAAGTACCACCATTTCTTTATCCATTTTTCTCTTTCCTGGGATATTGAAGGTGTACCGAAGCGGAGATTCTTGGAAACAGAGCAGCCGTAAACTTTAGGGTGCCTGTGTCTTGTTGATTTTTAGTTTTCCCAATTTATACGCCCATGAGTGGAAGTGCCCTATGCTCTCTACGCTGTGTTTATTACTTGTTTCAGGACACACCGTACTCTTCTCCAGAGTGCCTGTTGACAATTTACATCCCCCCCATCAGCGTAGCAAGGCTCCCATGTCTCCATGGCCTGTCCTGCTTTACTGGTTTTTACACTTTTTTCAGCATGGCCCTTTTGACCGAGGGCAAGCGAGACTTCTTTGTAGCGCTGATTTGCCCTTCAGGCTTGCTTGGTAGGCCAAAAAGGGCGTATGCGTTTTTTCCTGAATATATTCAGGAAAAAACGCATACGCCCTTTTTGGCCAAGGGCATCATTGTCAACGTTTTGCCGCTTTTCACGTGCTTTAAAGGCGAGTCGAATCTACCTCCTGAAATCTGTTTCCTGCAAATCTGCCTTGCTTTCAAATCCTCTTCGTTGCCTTCCCTCAATATATTTGTGGACGAGAGTTCTCATTTATAACTCTGCACGTTTGTGAATTGCAGTGCCCCTGAGCTCCATTTGTCTCCTCGCTTTTTTGGGAGCTGGCCGCAAAAGCGCAGGATTGCTTCAGGCCCTATTTTGGTTCTGGGGGGCAGGCTGAGCCTGTGGTTCATTCTTCTTCCTGATGGGAAAATGGAGTGACCTGTGCCTGTCCCAACACCTAGGGCTAGTCTCTCGTTGGTTCCCCATCTTCCCGTTCATCCTCAGGACAAATTGTAACCTGGACGAAACAGGAGGTTAAAGGTGCTGATTCTCCAAGTAGGGAGATGGTTAGTCAAGCGGCTGGAATGGCGAACCCGAGCACAAGGAGAGGAGAAATGAGGTGCGTTTTACAAACCTTTCCCGATCTCACGGCATACCATCTTCTCGGTTTCCCATGCATGTTTTGATGTAGGAAGATTCCCTTGTACCTGGAGATTTGAGACCCATGGGGTGGGTACCCCGCGGTATTACTTTAAAGTATCTGCGTTTGCTCACCCAACCTCACCAATCCTCTCAGCCCCAAGAGTGTCCAGCCTTATGTCTCATCCAGCTGTGGGTCTAGATATGGTCAATCCAGGTTGCATCAGAGACCCTGAACGGATTTTGTAAGAATTTCTATCTCTTTCCCTGTCTTTGCTTTTTGGGTTTTTTAAAGTAATGTATGTTTAGAATGGGGTTTGGCTGCTTTTCCCTGCTGTGTTTATGCCGCTTTACACCCTCTTGCTTCACTTGCAGAGAGATATCAATACATAGGTTTTCATATTCATACTAGTCAGATATATTCTTGTGCGGTGACTAGGGGGTGTTGAGTCCAGTTCACTGAGCAGGGAGTAGGCCTTGTCTATTACATATTTGGCTTATGGAGCGGTGTCTGAGCTAATTTCAAACCCTTGTTTTATGCATCACCCAACCTCACCTTTCCGGTTAAGCAGCCATTGTGTGTCTTCTAAAGGTGTGCCTCTGTTCTGTTTTGTAATTCAGTTCAAGTGTAGCGATTTTGACATTCCCTCTATAAGCGATATCTTAGGATAAGTGTCTTTTTCTGCGTGACTTATTTCACTTAGAATCATCGTACCTAAATCCACTCATCATGCTGCTAACTAGCCTTATGACATTGATTTCATGGCTGAGTGATATTCCATTGGGCCAAGTACCACCATTTCTTTATCCATTTTTCTCTTTCCTGGGATATTGAAGGTGTACTGAAGCGGAGATTCTTAGAAACAGAGCAGCCGTAAACTTTAGGGTGCCTGTGTCTTGTTGATTTTTAGTTTTCCCAATTTATACGCCCATGAGTGGAAGTGCCCTATGCTCTCTACGCTGTGTTTATTACTTGTTTCAGGACACACCATAATCTTCTCCAGAGTGCCTGTTGGCAATTTACATCCCGCCCATCAGCGTAGCAAGGCTCCCATGTCTCCATGGCCTGTCCTGCTTTTCTGGTTTTTACACTTTGTTCAGCATGGCCCTTTTGACCGAGGGCAAGGGAGACTTCTTTGTAGCGCTGATTTGCCCTTCCGGCTTGCTCTGTTGGCCAAAAAGGGCGTATGCGTTTTTTCCTGAATATATTCAGGAAAAAAAGCATACGCCCTTTTTGGCCAAGGGCATCATTGTCAACGTTTTGCTGCTTTTCATGTGCTTTAAAGGCGAGTCGAATCTACCTCCTGAAATCTGTTTCCTGCAAATCTGCCTTGCTTTCAAATCCTCTTCGTTGCCTTCCCTCAATATATTTGTGGACGAGAGTTCTCATTTATAACTCTGCACGTTTGTGAATTGCAGTGCCCCTGAGCTCCATTTGTCTCCTCGCTTTTTTGGGAGCTGGCCGCAAAAGCGCAGGATTGCTTCAGGCCCTATTTTGGTTCTGGGGGGCAGGCTGAGCCTGTGGTTCATTCTTCTTCCTGATGGGAAAATGGAGTGACCTATGCCTGTCCCAACACCTAGGGCTCGTCTCTCGTTGGTTCCACGTCTTCCCGTTCATCCTCAGGACAAATTGCAACCTGTACAATCAGGAGGTTAAAGGTGCTGATTCTCCAAGTAGGGAGATGGTTAGTCAAGCGGCTGGAATGGCGAACCCGAGCACAAGGAGAGGAGAAATGAGGTGCGTTTTAGAAAACTTTCCCGATCTCACGGCATACCATCTTCTCGGTTTCCCATGCATGTTTTGATGTAGGAAGATGCCCTTGTACCTGGAGATTTGAGACCCATGGGGTGTGTTCCCCGCAGTGTTACTTTAAAGTATCTGCGTTTGCTCACCCAACCTCACCAATCCTCTCAGCCCCAAGAGTGTCCAGCCTTATGTCTCATCCAGCTGTGGGTCTAGATATGGTCAATCCAGGTTGCATCATAGACCCTGAACGGATTTTGTAAGAATTTCTCTCTCTTTCACTGTCTTTGTTTTGTGGGTTTTTTAAAGTAATTTATGTTTAGAATAGGGCTTGGCTGCTTTTCCCTGCTGTGTTGATGCCGCTTTACACCCTCTTGATTCACTTGCAGAGAGATATCGATACATCGGTTTTCAGATTCTTACGAGTCAGATATATTCTTGTGTGGTGACTAGGGGGTGTTGAGTCCAGTTCACTGAGCAGGGAGTAGGCCTTGTCTATTACATATTTGGCTTATGGAGCGGTCTCTGAGCTAATTTCAAACCCTTGTTTTATGCATCACCCCACCTCACCTTTCCGGTTAAGCAGCCATAGTGTGTCTTCTAAAGGTGTGACTCTGTTCTGTTTTGTAATTCAGTTCAAGTGTAGCGATTTTTACATTCCCTCTATAAGCGATATCTTAGGATAAGTGTCTTTTTCTGTGTGACTTATTTCACTTAGAATCATCGTACCTAAATCCACTCATCATGCTGCTACCTAGCCTTATGACATTGATTTCATGGCTGAGTGATATTCCATTGTGCCAAGTACCACCATTTCTTTATCCATTTTTCTCTTTCCTGGGATATTGAAGGTGTACCGAAGCGGAGGTTCTTGGAAACAGAGCAGCCGTAAACTTTAGGGTGCCTGTGTCTTGTTGATTTTTAGTTTTCCCAATTTATACGCCCATGAGTGGAAGTGCCCTATGCTCTCAACGCTGTGTTTATTACTTGTTTCAGGACACACCGTACTCTTCTCCAGAGTGCCTGTTGGCAATTTCTATCCCGCCCATCAACGTAGCAAGGCTCCCATGTCTCCATGGCCTGTCCTGCTTTTCTGGTTTTTACACTTTGTTCAGCATGGCCCTTTTGACCGAGGGCAAGCGAGACTTCTTTGTAGCGCTGATTTGCCCTTCCGGCTTGCTTGGTTGGCCAAAAAGGGCGTATGCGTTTTTTCCTGAATATATTCAGGAAAAAACGCATACGCCCTTTTTGGCCAAGGGCATCATTGTCAACGTTTTGCCGCTTTTCACGTGCTTTAAAGGCGAGTCGAATCTACCTCCTGAAATCTGTTTCCTGCAAATCTGCCTTGCTTTCAAATCCTCTCCGTTGCCTTCCCTCAATATATTTGTGGACGAGAGTTCTCATTTATAACTCTGCATGTTTGTGAATTGCAGTGCCCCTGAGCTCCATTTGTCTCCTCGCTTTTTTGGGAGCTGGCCGCAAAAGCGCAGGATTGCTTCAGGCCCTATTTTGGTTCTGGGGGGCAGGCTGAGCCTGTGGTTCATTCTTCTTCCTGATGGGAAAATGGAGTGACCTGTGCCTGTCCCAACACCTAGGGCTAGTCTCTCGTTGGTTCCCCGTCTTCCCGTTCATCGTCAGGACAAATTGCAACCTGGACGAAACAGGAGGTTAAAGGTGCTGATTCTCCAAGTAGGGAGATGGTTAGTCAAGCGGCTGGAATGGCGAACCCGAGCACAAGGAGAGGAGAAATGAGGTGCGTTTTAGAAACCTTTCCCGATCTCACGGCATACCATCTTCTGGGTTTCCCATGCATGTTTTAATGTAGGAAGATTCCCTTGTACCTGGAGATTTGAGACCCATGGGGTGGGTACCCCGCGGTATTACTTTAAAGTATCTGCATTTGCTCACCCAACCTCACCAATCCTCTCAGCCCCAAGAGTGTCCAGCCTTATGTCTCATCCAGCTGTGGGTCTAGATATGGTCAATCCAGGTTGCATCAGAGACCCTGAACGGATTTTGTAAGAATTTCTCTCTCTTTCACTGTCTTTGTTTTGTGGGTTTTTTAAAGTAATTTATGTTTAGAATCGGGCTTGGCTGCTTTTCCCTGCTGTGTTGATGCCGCTTTACACCCTCTTGATTCACTTGCAGAGAGATATCGATACATAGGTTTTCAGATTCTTACTAGTCAGATATATTCTTGTGCGGTGACTAGGGGGTGTTGAGTCCAGTTCACTGAGCAGGGAGTAGGCCTTGTCTATTACATATTTGGCTTATGGAGCGTTGTCTGAGCTAATTTCAAACCCTTGTTTTATGCATCACCCCACCTCACCTTTCCGGTTAAGCAGCCATAGTGTGTCTTCTAAAGTTGTGCCTCTGTTCTGTTTTGTAATTCAGTTCAAGTGTAGCGATTTTGACATTCCCTCTATAAGCGATATCTTAGGATAAGTGTCTTTTTCTGTGTGACTTATTTCACTTAGAATCATCGTACCTAAATTCACTCATCATGCTGCTAACTAGCCTTATGACATTGATTTCATGGCTGAGTGATATTCCATTGGGCCAAGTACCACCATTTCTTTATCCATTTTTCTCTTTCCTGGGATATTGAAGGTGTACCGAAGCGGAGATTCTTGGAAACAGAGCAGCCGTAAACTTTAGGGTGCCTGTGTCTTGTTGATTTTTAGTTTTCCCAATTTATACGCCCATGAGTGGAAGTGCCCTATGCTCTCTACGCTGTGTTTATTACTTGTTTCAGGACACACCGTACTCTTCTCCAGAGTGCCTGTTGACAATTTACATCCCCCCCATCAGCGTAGCAAGGCTCCCATGTCTCCATGGCCTGTCCTGCTTTACTGGTTTTTACACTTTGTTCAGCATGGCCCTTTTGACCGAGGGCAAGCGAGACTTCTTTGTAGCGCTGATTTGCCCTTCAGGCTTGCTTGGTAGGCCAAAAAGGGCGTATGCGTTTTTTCCTGAATATATTCAGGAAAAAACGCATACGCCCTTTTTGGCCAAGGGCATCATTGTCAACGTTTTGCCGCTTTTCACGTGCTTTAAAGGCGAGTCGAATCTACCTCCTGAAATCTGTTTCCTGCAAATCTGCCTTGCTTTCAAATCCTCTTCGTTGCCTTCCCTCAATATATTTGTGGACGAGAGTTCTCATTTATAACTCTGCACGTTTGTGAATTGCAGTGCCCCTGAGCTCCATTTGTCTCCTCGCTTTTTTGGGAGCTGGCCGCAAAAGCGCAGGATTGCTTCAGGCCCTATTTTGGTTCTGGGGGGCAGGCTGAGCCTGTGGTTCATTCTTCTTCCTGATGGGAAAATGGAGTGACCTGTGCCTGTCCCAACACCTAGGGCTAGTCTCTCGTTGGTTCCCCATCTTCCCGTTCATCCTCAGGACAAATTGCAACCTGTACGAAACAGGAGGTTAAAGGTGCTGATTCTCCAAGTAGGGAGATGGTTAGTCAAGCGGCTGGAATGGCGAACCCGATCACAAGGAGAGGAGAAATGAGGTGCGTTTTAGAAACCTTTCCCGATTTCACTGCATACCATCTTTTGGGTTTTGCTTGCAGGTTTTGATGTAGGAAGATGCCCTTGTACCTGGAGTTTTGAGACACATGGCGTGGGTACCCCGCAGTGTTACTTTAAAGTATCTGCATTTGCTCACCCAACCTCACCAACCCTTTCAGCCCCAAGAGTGTCCAGCCTTATGTCTCATCCAGCTGTGGGTCTAGATATGGTCAATCCAGGTTGCATCAGAGACCCTGAACGGATTTTGTAAGAATTTCTCTCTCTTTCACTGTCTTTGCTTTGTGGGTTTTTTAAAGTAATGTATGTTTAGAATGGGGCTTGGCTGCTTTTCCCTGCTGTGTTTATGCCGCTTTACACCCTCTTGATTCACTTGCAGAGAGATATCGATACAAAGGTTTTCAGATTCTTACTAGTCAGATATATTCTTGTGCGGTGACTAGGGGGTGTTGAGTCCAGTTCACTGAGCAGGGAGTAGGCCTTGTCTATTACATATTTGGCTTATGCAGCGGTATCTGAGCTAATTTCAAACCCTTGTTCTATGCATCACCCCACCTCACCTTTCCCGTTAAGCAGCCATAGTGTGTCTTCTAATGGTGTGACTCTGTTCTGTTTTGTAATTCAGTTCAAGTGTAGCGATTTTGACATTCCCTCTATAAGCGATATCTTAGGATAAGTGTCTTTTTCTCTGTGACTTATTTCACTTAGAATCATCGTACCTAAATCCACTCATCATGCTGCTAACTAGCCTTATGACATAGATTTCATGGCTGAGTGATATTCCATTGTGCCAAGTACCACCATTTCTTTATCCATTTTTCTCTTTCCTGGGATATTGAAGGTGTACCGAAGTGGAGGTTCTTGGAAACAGAGCAGCCGTAAAGTTTGGGGTGCCTGTGTCTTGTTGATTTTTAGTTTTCCCAATTTATACGCCCATGAGTGGAAGTGCCCTATGCTCTCTAAGCTGTGTTTATTACTTTTTCAGGACACACCGTACACTTCTCCAGAGTGCCTGTTGGCAATTTACATCCCGCCCATCAGCGTAGCAAGGCTCCCATGTCTCCATGGCCTGTCCTGCTTTTCTGGTTTTTACACTTTCTTCAGCATGGCCCTTTTGACCGAGGGCAAGCGAGACTTCTTTGTAGCGCTGATTTGCCCTTCCGGCTTGCTTGGTTGGCCAAAAAGGGCGTATGCGTTTTTTCCTGAATATATTCAGGAAAAAACGCATACGCCCTTTTTGGCCAAGGGCATCATTGTCAACGTTTTGCTGCTTTTCATGTGCTTTAAAGGCGAGTCGAATCTACCTCCTGAAATCTGTTTCATGCAAATCTGCCTTGCTTTCAAATCCTCTTCGTTGCCTTCCCTCAATATATTTGTGGACGAGAGTTCTCATTTATAACTCTGCACGTTTGTGAATTGCAGTGCCCCTGAGCTCCATTTGTCTGCTCGCTTTTTTGGGAGCTGGCCGCAAAAGCGCAGGATTGCTTCAGGCCCTATTTTGGTTCTGGGGGGCAGGCTGAGCCTGTGGTTCATTCTTCTTCCTGATGGGAAAATGGAGTGACCTGTGCCTGTCCCAACACCTAGGGCTAGTCTCTCGTTGGTTCCCCGTCTTCCCGTTCATCCTCAGGACAAATTGCAACCTGTACGAAACAGGAGGTTAAAGGTGCTGATTCTCCAAGTAGGGAGATGTTTAGTCAAGCAGCTAGAAAGGTGAACCCGAGCACAAGGAGAGGAGAAATGAGGTGCGTTTTAGAAGCCTTTCCCGATCTCACGGCATACAAACCTCTGGGTTTCCCATGCATGTTTTGATGTAGGAAGATGCCCTTGTACCTGGAGATTTGAGACCCATGGGGTGGGTACCCCGCGGTATTACTTTAAAGTATCTGCGTTTGCTCACCCAACCTCACCAATCCTCTCAGCCCCAAGAGTGTCCAGCCTTATGTCTCATCCAGCTGTGGCTCTAGATATGGTCGAACCAGGTGGCATCAGAGCCCCTGAACTGATTTTGTAAGAATTTCTCTCTCTTTCACTGTCTTTGTTTTGTGGGTTTTTTTAAGTAATTTATGTTTAGAATGGGGCTTTGCTGCTTTTCCCTGCTGTGTTTATGCCGCTTTACACCCTCTTGATTCACTTGCAGAGAGATATCGATACATAGGTTTTCAGATTCTTACTAGTCAGATATATTCTTGTGCGGTGACTAGGGGGTGTTGAGTCCAGTTCACTGAGCAGGGGGTAGGCCTTGTCTATTACATATTTGGCTTATGGAGCGGTCTCTGAGCTAATTTCAAACCCTTGTTTTATGCATCACCCCACCTCACCTTTCCCGTTAAGCAGCCATAGTGTGTCTTCTAAAGGTGTGACTCTGTTCTGTTTTGTAATTCAGTTCAAGCGTAGCGATTTTGACATTCCCTCTATAAGCGATATCTTAGGATAAGTGTCTTTTTCTGAGTGACTTATTTCACTTAGAATCATCGTCGCTAAATCCACTCATCATGCTGCTAACTAGCCTTATGACATTGATTTCATGGCTGAGTGATATTCCATTGTGCCAAGTACCACCATTTGTTTATCCATTTTTCTCTTTCCTGGGATATTGAAGGTGTACTGAAGTGGAGGTTCTTGGAAACAGAGCAGCCGTAAAGTTTGGGGTGCCTGTGTCTTGTTGATTTTTAGTTTTCCGAATTTATACGCCCATGAGTGGAAGTGCCCTATGCTCTCTAAGCTGTGTTTATTACTTGTTTCAGGACACACCGTACACTTCTCCAGAGTGCCTGTTGGCAATTTACATCCCGCCCATCAGCGTAGCAAGGCTCCCATGTCTCCATGGCCTGTCCTGCTTTTCTGGTTTTTACACTTTTTTCAGCATGGCATTTTTGACCGAGGGCAAGCGAGACTTCTTTGTAGCACTGATTTGCCCTTCCGGCTTGCTTGGTTGGCCAAAAAGGGCGTATGCGATTTTTCCTGAATATATTCAGGAAAAAACGCATACGCCCTTTTTGGCCATGGGCATCATTGTCAACGTTTTGCCGCTTTTCATGTGCTTTAAAGGCGAGTCAAATCTACCTCCTGAAATCTGTTTCCTGAAAATCTGCCTTGCTTTCAAATCCTCTTCGTTGCCTTCCCTCCATATATTTGTGGACGAGAGTTCTCATTGATAACTCTGCACGTTTGTGAATTGCAGTGCCCCTGAGCTCCATTTGTCTCCTCGCTTTTTTGGGAGCTGGCCGCAAAAGCGCAGGATTGCTTCAGGCGCTATTTTGGTTCTGGGGGGCAGGCTGAGCCTGTGGTTCATTCTTCTTCCTGATGGGAAAATGGAGTGACCTGTGCCTGTCCCAACACCTAGGGCTAGTCTCTCGTTGGTTCCCCGTCTTCCCGTTCATCCTCAGGACAAATTGCAACCTGTACGAAACAGGAGGTTAAAGGTGCTGATTCTCCAAGTAGGGAGATGTTTAGTCAAGCGCCTAGAATGGCGAACCCGAGCACAAGGAGAGGAGAAATGAGGTGCGTTTTAGAAGCCTTTCCCGATCTCACGGCATACAATTCTCTGGGTTTCCCATGCATGTTTGGATGTAGGAAGATGCCCTTGTACCTGGAGATTTGAGACCCATGGGGTGGGTACCCCGCAGTATTACTTTAAAGTATCTGCGTTTGCTCACCCAACCTCACCAATCCTCTCAGCCCCAAGAGTGTCCAGCCTTATGTCTCATCCAGCTGTGGGTCTAGATATGGTCAATCCAGGTTGCATCAGAGACCCTGAACGGATTTTGTAGGAATTTCTCTCTCTTTCACTGTCTTTGTTTTGTGGGTTTTTTTAAGTTATTTATGTTTAGAATGGAGCTTGGCTGCTTTCCCCTGCTGTGTTTATGCCGCTTTACACCCTCTTGATTCACTTGCAGAGAGATATTGATACATAGGTTTTCAGATTTTTACTAGTCAGATATATTCTTGTGAGGTGACTAGGGGGTGTTGAGTCCAGTTCACTGAGCAGGGAGTAGGCCTTGTCTATTATATATTTGGCTTATGGAGTGGTCTCTGAGCTAATTTCAAACCCCTGTTTTATGTATCACCCCACCTCACCTTTTCCGTTAAGCAGCCATAGTGTGTCTTCTAAAGGTGTGACTCTGTTCTGTTTTGTAATTCAGTTCAAGTGTAGCGATTTTGACATTCTCTCTATAAGCGATATCTTAGGATAAGTGTCTTTTTCTGTGTGACTTATTTCACTTAGAATCATCGTCGCTAAATCCACTCATCATGCTGCTAACTAGCCTGATGACACTGATTTCATGGCTGAGTGATATTCCATTGTGCCAAGTACCACCATTTCTTTATCCATTTTTCTCTTTCCTGGGATATTGAAGGTGTACCGAAGTGGAGGTTCTTGGAAACAGAGCAGCCGTAAAGTTTGGGGTGCCTGTGTCTTGTTGATTTTTAGTTTTCCCAATTTATACGCCCATGAGTGGAAGTGCCTTTTGCTCTCTATGCTGTGTTTATTACTTGTTTCAGGACACACCGAACACTTCTCCAGAGTGCCTGTTGGCAATTTACATCCCGCCCATCAGCGTAGCAAGGCTCCCATGTCTCCATGGCCTGTCCTGCTTTTCTGGTTTTTACACTTGGTTCAGCATGGCCCTTTTGACCGAGGGCAAGCGAGACTTCTTTGTAGCGCTGATTTGCCCTTCCGGCTTGCTTGGTTGGCCAAAAAGGGCGTATGCGATTTTTCCTGAATATATTCAGGAAAAAACGCATACGCCCTTTTTGGCCAAGGGCATCATTGTCAACGTTTTGCCGCTTTTCATGTGCTTTAAAGGCGAGTCGAATCTACCTCCTGAAATCTGTTTCCTGAAAATCTGCCTTGCTTTCAAATCCTCTTCGTTGCCTTCCCTCAATATATTTGTGGACGAGAGTTCTCATTTATAACTCTGCACGTTTGTGAATTGCAGTGCCCCTGAGCTCCATTTGTCTCCTCGCTTTTTTGGGAGCTGGCCGCAAAAGCGCAGGATTGTTCCAGGCCCTATTCGGCTTCCAGGGGGCAGGCGGAGCCTGTGGTTCATTCTTCTTCCTGATGGGAAAATGGAGTGACCTGTGCCTGTCCCAACACCTAGGGTTTGTCTCTCGTTGGTTCCCCGTCTTCCCGTTCATCCTCAGGACAAATTACAACCTGTACGAAACAGGAGGTTAAAGGTGCTGATTCTCCAAGTAGGGAGATGGTTAGTCAAGCGGCTGGAATGGCGAACCCGAGCACAAGGAGAGGAGAAATGAGGTGCGTTTTAGAAACCTTTCCCGATCTCATGGCATACCATCTTCTGTGTTTCCCATGCATGTTTTGATGTAGGAAGATGCCCTTGTACCTGGAGATTTGAGACCCATGGGGTGGGTACCCCGTGGAGTTACTTTAAAGTATCTGCATTTGCTCACCCAACCTCACCAATCCTCTCAGCCCCAAGAGTGTCCAGCCTTATGTCTCATCCAACTGTGGGTCTAGATATGGTCAATCCAGGTTGCATCAGAGACCCTGAACGGATTTTGTAAGAATTTCTCTCTCTTTCACTGTCTTTGTTTTGTGGGTTTTTTTAACTAATTTATGTTTAGAATGGGTCTTGGCTGCTTTTCCCTGCTGTGTTTATGCTGCTTTACACCCTCTTGATTCACTTGCAGAGAGATATCGATATATAGGTTTTCAGATTCTTACGAGTCAGATATATTCTTCTGCGGTGACTAGGGGGTGTTGAGTCCAGTTTACTGAGCAGGGAGTAGGCCTTGTCTATTACATATTTGGCTTATGGAGCGGTGTCTGAGCTAATTTCAAACCCTTGTTTTATGCATCACCCCACCTCACCTTTCCCGTTAAGCAGCCATAGTGTGTCTTCTAAAGGTGTGACTCTGTTTTGTTTTGTAATTCAGTTCAAGTGTAGCGATTTTGACATTCCCTCTATAAGCGATATCTTAGGATAAGTGTCTTTTTCTGTGTGACTTATTTCACTTAGAATCATCGTACCTAAATCCACTCATCATGCTGCTAACTAGCCTTATGACATTGATTTCATGGCTGAGTGATATTCCATTGTGCCAAGTACCACCATTTCTTTATCCATTTTTCTCTTTCCTGGGATATTGAAGGTGTACCGAAGCGGAGGTTCTTGGAAACAGAGCAGCCGTAAACTTTAGGGTGCCTGTGTCTTGTTGATTCTTAGTTTTCCCAATTTATACGCCCATGAGTGGAAGTGCCCTATGCTCTCTACGCAGTGTTTATTACTTGTTTCAGGACACACCGTACTCTTCTCCAGAGTGCCTGTTGGCAATTTACATCCCGCCCATCAGCGTAGCAAGGCTCCCATGTCTCCATGGCCTGTCCTGCTTTTCTGGTTTTTACACTTTGTTCAGCATGGCCCTTTTGACTGAGGGCAAGCGAGACATCTTTGTAGCGCTGATTTGCCCTTCCGGCTTGCTTGGTTGGCCAAAAAGGGCGTATGCGTTTTTTCCTGAATATATTCAGGAAAAAACGCATACGCCCTTTTTGGCCAAGGGCATCATTGTCAACGTTTTGCCGCTTTTCATGTGCTTTAAAGGCGAGTCGAATCTACCTCCTGAAATCTGTTTCCTGCAAATCTGCCTTGCTTTCAAATCCTCTTCTTTGCCTTCCCTCAATATATTTGTGGACGAGAGTTCTCATTTATAACTCTGCACGTTTGTGAATTGCAGTGCCCCTGAGCTCCATTTGTCTCCTCGCTTTTTTGGGAGCTGGCCGCAAAAGCGCAGGATTTCTTCAGGCTTTATTTTGGTTCTGGGGGGCAGGCTGAGCCTGTGGTTCATTCTTCTTCCTGATGGGAAAATGGAGTCACCTATGCCTGTCCCAACACCTAGGGCTCGTCTCTCCTTGGTTCCGCGTCTTCCCGTTCATCCTCAGGACAAATTGCAACCTGTAAGAAACAGGAGGTTAAAGGTGCTGATTCTCCAAGTAGGGAGATGGTTAGTCAAGTGGCTGGAATGGCGAACCCGAGCACAAGGAGAGGATAAATGAGGTGCGTTTTAGAAACCTTTCCCGATCTCATGGCATACCATCTTCTGGGTTTCCCATGCATGTTTTGATGTAGGAAGATGCCCTTGTACCTGGAGATTTGAGACCCATGGGGTGTGTTCCCCGCAGTGTTACTTTAAAGTATCTGCGTTTGCTCACCCAACCTCACCAATCCTCTCAGCCCCAAGAGTGTCCAGCCTTATGTCTCATCCAGCTGTGGGTCTAGATATGGTCAATCCAGTTTGCATCAGAGACCCTGAACGGATTTTGTAAGAATTTCTCTCTCTTTCACTGTCTTTGTTTTGTGGGTTTTTTAAAGTAATTTATGTTTAGAATCGGGCTTGGCTGCTTTTCCCTGCTGTGTTGATGCCGCTTTACACCCTCTTGATTCACTTGCAGAGAGATATCGATACATAGGTTTTCAGATTCTTACTAGTCAGATATATTCTTGTGTGGTGTCTAGGGTGTGTTGAGTCCAGTTCACTGAGCAGGGAGTAGGCCTTGTCTATTACATATTTGGCTTATGGAGCGGTCTCTGAACTAATTTCAAACCCTTGTTTTATGCATCACCCCACCTCACCTTTCCCGTTAAGCAGCCATAGTGTGTCTTCTAAAGGTGTGACTCTGTTCTGTTTTGTAATTCAGTTCAAGTGTAGCGATTTTGACATTCCCTCTATAAGCGATATCTTAGGATAAGTGTCTTTTTCTGTGTGACTTAATTCACTTAGAATCATCGTATCTAAATCCACTCATCATGCTGCTAACTAGCCTTATGACATTGATTTCATGGTTGAGTGATATTCCATTATGCCAAGTACCACCATTTCTTTATCCATTTTTCTCTTTCCTGGGATATTGAAGGTGTACCGAAGTGGAGGTTCTTGGAAACAGAGCAGCCGTAAACTTTAGGGTGCCTGTGTCTTGTTGATTTTTAGTTTTCCCAATTTATACGCCCTTGAGTGGAAGTGCCCTATGCTCTCTACGCTGTGTTTATTACTTGTTTCAGGACACACCGTACTCTTCTCCAGAGTGCCTGTTGGCAATTTACATCCCGCCCATCAGCGTAGCAAGGCTCCCATGTCTCCATGGCCTGTCTTGCTTTTCTGGTTTTTACACTTTGTTCAGCATGGCCCTTTTGACCGAGGGCAAGCGAGACTTCTTTGTAGCGCTGATTTGCCCTTCCGGCCTGCTTGGTTGGCCAAAAAGGGCGTATGCGTTTTTTCCTGAATATATTCAGGAAAAAACGCATACGCCCTTTTTGGCCAAGGGCATCATTGTCAACGTTTTGCCGCTTTTCATGTGCTTTAAAGGCGAGTCGAATCTACCTCCTGAAATCTGTTTCCTGCAAATCTGCCTTGCTTTCAAATCCTCTTCGTTGCCTTCCCTCAATATATTTGTGGACGAGAGTTCTCATTTATAACTCTGCACGTTTGTGAATTGCAGTGCCCCTGAGCTCCATTTGTCTCCTCGCTTTTTTGGGAGCTGGCCGCAAAAGCGCAGGATTGCTTCAGGCCCTATATTGGTTCTGGGGGGCAGGCTGAGCCTGTGGTTCATTCTTCTTCCTGATGGGAAAATGGAGTGACTTATGCCTGTCCCAACACCTAGGGCTCGTCTCTCGTTGGTTCCGCGTCTTCCCGTTCATCCTCAGGACAAATTGCAACCTGTACAATCAGGAGGTTAA
The DNA here is from genome assembly GCF_028564815.1 of Eubalaena glacialis. Lineage (NCBI taxonomy): Eukaryota > Metazoa > Chordata > Mammalia > Artiodactyla > Balaenidae > Eubalaena > Eubalaena glacialis. The sequence goes on from NW_026871405.1 coordinate 179,397, forward strand.
AGGTGCTGATTCTCCAAGTAGGGAGATGGTTAGTCAAGCGG